>NC_056747.1:796192609-796235109 GCF_019279795.1 Protopterus annectens
CAGAGTGCCATTTCACTGATTGCAGTCACTCAGTAAGATAGCTGGAAAACCAGGCAACAATAGTGGGGGAGAAGTTTAGGTTAGTTAGTTTTGTCAGTAGTAGAGAGTGAGATATAGTGTCAAAGGCCTTTGACAGATCAAGAAATAAGAGATAAGTTGGTTATTATCTCTGGACAGAGAAATAGTGTTAGTAAAGGAAATAATGGTAGTAGTAGTACTGTGTTTAAAAATAAATAAAATGTTTATAAATATATAGATACATATATGTGTGTTTGTGTGTGTGTGTGTGTGTGTGTGTATATACATATATATATATATATATATATATATATATATATATATATATATATATATATATATACACACACACACACACACACACACACACACACACATATATGTATAGACAGATAGATATGTGTATGTGTGTAAGCAGTCTGCCAACAGTGGTGGAAAATTTAACTGTCACTCTGAAATAGTGGTTTATTTGGCAGCTTGTGAAACCTGCACAGCATATTATGTTGGCAAAACAAAAATGTATGAAATAGGATATACCAACACAAATATAGAATCCAACGCAATGACAGCAAGAGTGCTTTAGCTGGACACTCTTGCAATTGTAAGGGTTTCAAAAAATGTAAGTTTATTATACTTGAACCAGTGCAAGCAACAGCTTTTTCCAAGGACTGGCAAAACAAGCTGCTGCGTGAAATGTTTTGGCAATTTAAACTTGATGCGGCCAACTTCTCTGGTTTGAATGGTAGGATTTATATTCTTAGTGAACTAAAGAGAAGAGCAGCTTGCTTATGATTTATTGTTAAACCGCAGTTCTATTTTCATCAATACATTGCATTTATATTATTTTTTTACTGATTTTATTTGAAATGGACATTTTCTTTCCACCGTATTGTCATTTTTTTTAAGTTCTTTGATTGGGCAATACGATTTGTGATTGGCTGGTTGAGTGGGTGTGTTTGTAATTAGATGTTTCATACAGCTTTTTAATCACACTGTGTTATGTACCACCATGGTGCTGAAGAAGTCTAATCACATGATGAAAGTGCTTAACCAAGGTGTTTTTTTTTTATTTTTTAGAATAAAATAGTGTTTGTTGGGATTCCTGACTTCCTGGGTTCTTTTTTCGTTTTAACTGTTCAGTGTGGTTTTCAGTTCTGGTGTGTGCTCGACATTTGTTTGGTTATTATTGATAGGTTTACTTCCAATAACAGCACTTTTTGATTAGCATAAATTCAATGGCTTCCACACCTGCAGTATGAAGGTTGGCAAGAGAAGGTATTTGCTTCTTCCAGAAAACAAACTCCTCTCTACTACATTTTGTGTGTGTGTGTGTGTGTGTGTGTGTGTGTGTGTGTGTGTGTGTGTGTGTGTGTGTGTGTGTGTGTGTTGAGGAACTTGTTTGCTTTTAACAGGGAAATGCATTTGTGTGTGTGTTATCATGAGAGGAATACAAGAATAATATATAGAATACTATGGAATGAATATGATAACAAAAAGCCTTTCATAAAGATTTTATGCTTATGAAATGAAGGATCATATAATGAGATAACTACACTAAGTTAGTTGGTGAATGTAAGGTCTTACATTACTGCACTGAAATAGTAGGAGATGTATCCACTTTAATAATATGTCCCCTTAATAAAATATAGACTGATCAATGAGCACCAATCAGCATAAATGTAAATATTTTTTTACTCTTAGAGGACTGGTAAGAAAGTATGATTCAGAGAAAATGGCTGAGATTCATAGATGACTGTTATGCGCTTTTTCAGTAGTAAAGGCTGCATACAACTTAAAAGGCATTTAGTGACATTCTCTTAGAACTGCCTGTGTAGCCACTGCACAAACTAATAACTGCTGCAATAAATGACATTTCTATGAGTCACAGTTAATATGTACAGAAAGTCACATGGTACATTGACTTGTCCTTCTAAAGCAGCCATTCAAAACATATGGACTTTGCACCTTCTTGCATGAATTTTCTTACTATAACAGACCTTGTTACATTGGGGAACAATGTCAATGAGGTCATTAATCTATGTCTTATCATTATCGGACGGGCTTGTATATAAACAGATTTTAATAACTGAACTACATTACCAAAATGTTTTAAAATAAAGCTATTACATTTAAAACTGAGAAAATACAGAATGATTGCAAGGACCTTTGTTGCTTTTGACTATGAATAAGATGTGTTTATTTACATATAAATGGCAGCTATTAGTAGACATGTGTTGGCCTATCCACATGGCCAACATGTAAATGTTTTAAAGTGAAGAAATTGCTGTGTTATTAGGATGATGCAGAAATCATTTAAGTATTCAGTATTGCTGTTTACCCTCTTCAGTCTTAGCATGTAATACCAATTATAAATATATATATATATATATATATATATATATATATATATATATATATATATATATATATTTTTTTATCAGAGTGTTCCTTTGTCTTAGTAATGTTAACCACAAAGGATCTTTAGTCTAATAATTCTGGCTTCAACAATGTTGCATCTATCCTTTTTTTGAGACAAATTGAAAGTATTCATTTTTCCATTTTACTACAAGATTATTTAATCAAACGATGTTTGGTATGCATTGTACATATAGCTGTTGAAGAATGTGTTCCTTAAATTAGGAACTGGGAGTCGTAAAATATTGTAGCAAACCATGTCTTTTAGGTATGGCAAAAAGAAGAAAAAATACATGTACTATCCATCATCAGCCAAGAACTTTTTAATATCAAGTTTTTACAGATTGATTATTATCCTAGCAGACATAGTTACATTAAATATTAGAAAGATGTTAAGACATAAGCTCTTTAGTACAAAATAACATGTTCAAATGATCTTTAAAATTGCAATAACATTAAAACTTTATTTTAAAACATGCTGCAGGTGAGAAAAGGAATTTATATCTCATTATGCAGGCCAAAATAGGAAAACCCTAAGTAAAGCTGATTCCGAATATTACCTTCAGAAAATTAACTGGTATTTAGCATAAACACTCAGCAATCACTTATAGTTAAGTATTGCCTTTATATTCTGCAGATACATGTGGCATTCATTTAATTAACTTTCCTGGTAATAAAGGTTGCTGATGTATAGTGAAAACTGAATACAGAGGTTCTCTCTATTAGATGTGGTGGGGAAAGGCGGGGGCGCTTGTTTCTCCCTAGAAAACTAATGTCTCCCAACTGTTTTATATTTTGTAAAACTTCTGACTTTTGACAGGGAGCAAAAGATGTGGTATAATGTAATGATTTCCATTCTCGCATTAGTTCACAGAGCTAGCCAATTAGAGGCTGAAATCCCAACCCTTCAGCATGGGTGCCAGAACCATAGTGTGAGGGGGAAGAGCCCTCCCACTTCCAACAACTGTCCAATGTGCCTTGAAACTGCCACAAAAGTATCAATCACATGGAATAATTTGCATTGGCAATTTGATTTGAGTAATACATTATCTTCTTCGCATTAGTTCACAGAGCTAGCCAATTAGAGGCTGAAATCCCAACCCTTCACCATGGGTGCCAGAACCATAGTGTGAGGAGGAAGAGCCCTCCCACTTCCAACAACTGTCCAATGTGCCTTGAAACTGCCACAAAAGTATCAATCACATAGAATAATTTGCATTGGCAATTCAATTTGAGTAATAAATTATCGTCTTCTGGCTGCCTGAGCTTGCAGCTACCATGGAAATGCCTGTGCCACTGTTTCTAAGGCATGCTGATCAACTTCTTTTATCAACAATTTTGGATAAAGCCAAAAATATAGTTAACAATTACTTATTCATTTAAAATTTTGAAGGAACATGTTTATCATCAACATG
This sequence comes from Protopterus annectens, assembly GCF_019279795.1. NCBI lineage: Eukaryota > Metazoa > Chordata > Ceratodontiformes > Protopteridae > Protopterus > Protopterus annectens. The sequence continues at coordinate 796,196,458 of NC_056747.1, forward strand.
TGTTTTCTGAACAACAGAAGTATGAAACGTTAATGTCTGGCATTGGTGACTGACTGTAATCCTTTGCATACATCTTGCACCTTGTGTCTGTAAGGTAAACACCATAACCATTATGCCATCCTCCCATCCCTCAACTTTAGCTTAAGAATTCAGGACAAACCCAAAAAATAATGGGCGGTAAGGGGCCAAAATTAGGGAAAGATTTTAAATATTGTTCTTAAAAGCTTAGAAAGCCACAAAAATAACAGGTTTTTGCACTGGCGTATATTTTCTGAATGATATGAAGTATTAGACTCAAATGTTTCATCATTTAGTGATCACAGTTCACAATAGTTTGCCAGAAAACCACTGATTTTTATGAGGAACAGATCAAAAACATGAGGCAATAATCTGGACAGTCTGCAAAATTCTAGAGAGTTGAGAGGTATAATCTTGAGTGATTTACCAAAAAAACTAATATTTTATGAGGAACAAGGAAAATATATGAGGCAAAATCAGAGATGTTCTACAAAAGTCTGGGCAGTTTATTTATTTGTTCATTGACTGATTGCTGTTTATTTACCGGGTACGTGGCATGGTCTATTGGCCCTTTCCAGACACAAACCAGGATCAACAGCAGTGAAGACAACACTTTACTACAGAATAATAAGACATTAAATTCATGTTTATAATTTGTACAGTTGAGAGGTATGTTCTACAAGTGAAGTTTAATTTCCATAAGTCGGTCCAGGACTGTGTGTTTGTTGCCTTTAACCCACTGAGTACCAGGATAGGCTTTCACTCTGGATCTAATTCAGAAGCTTGAACTTTGATCTTAAACAGCCAACACCATAAGATCGAAGTTTTGAAACTTCAAAAACCTAATTAAAGAAAAAAATAGAAACAAAAATACTTTTTTATGCTTTTGGTGGGGTGGGGGTGGCAAGCCCCCCTGCACCCCCAACACTCCCTGCTAAATAAATATACCAACTCTAAGATCAGACGACAATGATGAAAACAGTAAATATCCTGTTTCATGCTGTACGGCAATCTCCATTCAAAACTTTCGAAGTTTCAAAACATCAAACTTATGGTCTCTGCCTTTTAGAATCTAAAGTTTTGAAACTTCAGGCTTCTGAAGGGGATCCTTTCACTCTCCTGTCTAATAGCCTTTTTTAGGCATAATTTTCCAAAGAGGTACATTTCACTGGAGCAAGACTAACTTACAATGAAATAATCATTTTGCTATATTTAATTTTCATTCCTTCTCTTGCACCCACTTTATGCTGTTTCAGGATCATTATGAGTGTAGGTAGAGACGTCCTGACAAGTATGACAGTAAGCCATTAAATTATTTTAGATGCATAGATAGTCTAAGACCAGTGCATTTTATGACGATTCACAACTTGCCAGTACCCAAAGTAAATTTGAGGATACTCATCCAGTCACTAATTTAAGTTTATGCTTAAAGTCCGATAGTTTATTCCAAAGGTTTGGGAGGTGCAAACTTATAAGCATGCCACCCCACTGTGCTGTATTTATCCGCTGGTGAAAATATAGGTCCCTGATTTGAATACTGGTGGATCTGTACTTTATTGTAAGCACTTTCGGCCAATAAATGCCAGCCTTCAGCCTTCTTTTAACAGCAGAAAGTGCTTACAATAAAGTATTTAATGTCAACAATTAAAATCACATGCTAGAAGTGTCTCACCTCTAGAGTGCAAAGAATTTTATAGGTTGTCGTATGACAGATTTTGCATTAATGACACATATAATGTTTTCCTATGATGTTTCTAACACAATATAAAATGACATTTATGGAAAAAAATTAAGTATCTATCTTAAACATTTCAACAATATATACATTAAATACCTTCTGCATGAAATGTAAACAAAGTTGCCAACCTTTGACATCTAGTGGCTATTTTCTACTACTGCATAAAGAAATAAGAACTGAAGAAAACCCTATATACACACACACATATATACAGTAAAATACGAAGATAAAATATTTGTTAATAAAACTAGCTTGTGCATATAATAAGATAATAAAGCATTTATATAAAATATAACTAACTGCTATTAGTTCTATAGTGATCATTAAGTAACATCATTTAATTTAATTGTGCAACATATGGTTCAGCATTTAAGTGTGCTTATGTTCAAAAACTAAAGCTGTCCCTGTTCAGATATGAAACATTTATAAATATTTTAACTATTTCTACAGCTAACATAAGTAATTCCTGCTTATTGAGAGAATAAAATGATTACATACATTTTATTTTCACATGTAACATTAATTCTACTTCAAGAAAGCAAGCCACAGTCCTTTTTGAAATCCAGTTTTCCATTACGTTCAACTTGAATGACATATCCAGGAGCTTGAGCTTGTTTCAAAAAACATTTGAAAAGCTTCAAAAGTAAGTTGCTGGGGAATTCTAGCATTTAAAGTGAATCTTTTAAACATAAAACACTCATGGATGTACTGTACAAGCCACAGGTGATATAAAATGTCCATTTTCAGCCTTTAGACTTTGTTTCAAAATGTAAACATATTAATAAATATAAAATTATCAATTTAGATTAATATTAATAAGATATATTAAAAAGAAGCAACAACAAAAATTTCAAAAAATATGTTAAACAGATTAATGAAAGGAGACTTGATAGTTTATGTATAATCTAATTAGCATTTGACTCTCACTTTGTTTCTGCATCATATAGATTATTGTTTTTAAAGCCCCTTAAAGTAATATAGTACTGTAAAATAGTTGTGAAGTGTCAGTATGATTAAACACTATACTGTGATAACATATTGATGTAAACACTTTCAGAGAACAATACTTCGCTATAATATTTTATAAAATTTTTCATATCTAATTTTAAGTTATTAGTATGGCTTGTAATGGTTAATATATCAAAGCTATTATTGCTCTTTAAGTTTGAGAAAGATAAAACGCATTACCCTATTTGTGTGGTTCCAAGGGAAATTGTAAACAGTTTTACTCATATATGTAGAATAAGTTTTAAATAATTTATTTTTCTCTGTTTTTTCCTTCTCTTTTACTGACCATTAGTTTTTTTATGCTTGCCTATTTAAAGTAGCACTGGTGTCCATGTATTCTATTGGGTTTATTACGTTTTTCTATTGTACAAAGGTGGTAGCTTCTTCAAGTGTTTCAAATGTCTTTTTTCCTTCTGGTAGTAAGCAAGTCTTATTTTGGCAGGGAAGATCAATTGTGATTTAATACCAGTCTTTTTCAATGCTTTTTTAAGGGGAATACATGCCTTTCCTTTTGAGATTACAACAAAAGAAGAGTTTTTTCAAATCTGATTATTTGATCTCCTATTTTCAGAGATGAAAGAGCCCAGGCAGTCTTTAAGATGAGATCTTTATCTTGGCTGGATATGAATTTCACAATGATGGATCTATGGTGAAGATTTTTGCTGTTTGAAATGACTGTGGATAATGATCTGTGGGCTCTCTCAATATTGAAAGACAAGGCTTCTGATAGATTTTAAATTTTGCGAAGCCAGGCTGGTAATACATTCACCATACTGTCTCCCTCCATTCCCTAAAGCTCATGACTCTACACTCCTTTTCTGCTTCTCCCCATATCAACTGCTTTTGTCCCAGCTCCTTATATAGTATTCTGACCATGCCAGGATTCTTTTCTGCCCAGCTCTCCTAGGGGATGAACTGTATAGCCTTAACTATTCCCCACCACAATATAGTTGAAACACAGCTCCTACAACTTCTTTTTACACTTGCCTTAGGAAAAGTGCAAGAATGCCTCAGCCAGTATAGAACAAATGGAAGCACCATCATCCGTACTGCATGGATTTTTCCTGACAGTAGCCTTGCTCTGCTCTCCCACTGTTCTAATCACCTTTGGGCCTGCCAAACCAAAATCTCCCCATTTATGCTCACTATCTTGTCCATGATTTGAACCAGCAGAACCCTAAAAATAATTTGCCTGTTCTATCTTGTCCAGTAATGGCAACAACTCTTACTTTTCAAATAGCGCTCCACACATTGCATCTTATGATATTGCAATTCTATCCTTTCCTCAAAGCATTTAAACTCTTCTAACACCCCAGGGAAACTCTGCTTTAACTCCCTTAGAATCAAGAGACAGTTATCCAAAATTATCATCTGTATGCTAAATCCTAAACATCTCACTGATTTACCTAGGCTGCACTTCAAGAAAAAAAAACCCCAAAAAAAAGGACTTGCACTTCAGAGAAAGAATTTAAAAAGTACATTGCTTTATGTGGGGTGGAAGACTGTACCATAGAGGCGGAATTCTCTGTGATGCAACCCTATCCCTCCAACATGTTCTAAATGATTTGCAAAAGATATTAAGATCCCTTAAGGGTCTGTTGAGGCTCTAAAAATGCAAAGCAGAGGTTGCCTTTCAGTTGTCTGTATGACACGGAGAAGAGGGACAGGGTTTTAAAATGGTCTGCATAGTTTTTATGATTTAGGCCATTGATTTTTTTCAGTGAGAAATTACTGTGGTTGTTCCAGCTGTGACAAGTGTTTGGACAGGTGCATCCTGAAAGGGGCATACCAGCCTAATGAATGCAGAGTACAATGAAATAATTACATCCCTGGATCTAAATGCAATACCTTTCAATATCAGCTGTAATATGAAAAAGTACTTCTTTACAATTAATACATTACATCAAATGATAGTTCATTGTCAATATAGGTTCCCAGATCCTTAGCTATGGGCTCAGTTTTCATGGGTGTGTTGTCCATGTGATAGTTACAAGGAGAGTCATACTTGCTGAAGGATACAATTATACTTCTTAGCATTTAGTGTTAGTTTATGGTTTGGGACAGGCCTTCTTGGAGGACCTTGGGGTCTCATGGGAGTTTATGATGGTTTTAAAATTGCTATACCTGTTAACAGTGCTTGTCTGATTTATCATGTGGCTTTATGTTCACTTTGCTATTGCTATATCTTGCTATTACATCTGTAATTTGCTTTTGGCTGCTTTGCTCAAGGATCCTTTTGCGATTTTGGCATTACACATGCACTTTGGACAGCTTTATAAATCCCAGCCATCAACTTTTATTTCACTTTCACTAGTAAGTAAAATCATCCCTCTTGGTGGAATTATTTAGTTCATTAAGGGTCTACTACAAGTGTGTGTAATGCTGTTTGCTCACAGCACATTTGCTCACTGCCACTTGCTCGAAAAGGCAACTGCTCTAAGTCCGTCTAAATCAATCTCCCATAACTACTTAGCTCTGTAATCACACACTGTTACAAAACTGTATAGTCCTACCAGAACCCTAAAACATCCTTCTCACACCCGAACTAAAAAAGCTCCCTTCCTCTCTGTAAATCTAAACTCCTCTCCCACTCTTTACTCCTTTCACTCTTCTTGCTTCCTAACCCTAAGTCTCCTTTCTCACCCTAACCCAAGACCCCCTTCTCACTTCCTAAACCTAAAATCCCATTCTCACTCCCCAACCATAAAACTCCCTTCTTGTTCCCTAGACCTTATCCCCTCCAGGCTCTGTAAAGCTAAAACCCCCTTCCTGACTATTGCCCTAATCTGCATTCCCACTACCTCCCACTTCTTCACCATGGCTGCCCACTTACCTTGCTCAAACAGTGTGTTTGGGTAAGCTATGGCAGCTGCTTGCCTGACCTAATTTTTAAGTTTAATCACAAGGCAAATGGCAGCCTACCTAACCCCTGCTGCTTGAGTCACTGGATTTGAGACAGTAGTCTTGGCGTGCTTGGGACTTCTGTACATGAAGCTGTCACAGGTATCCTCTTTTTAACCATGTATATTTATCTCCCTGCTTCAATACATGATATTTGATAGAAGCAGTTACTAAGCAATGTTTATCCTGAGCCTAATATAGTGCTATTCTGTTAATTTGTTGACCATATTCATCTTGCAGTGAACCTTCATTGTTGGTCTTATATTATTATTATTGTGCTTATATTATTATTATTATTTTATTACTATTTTTATGTCTCTTTAAATACCTAATATTCTTTCTCCATATCCTATATATTCACTGCTCTTTTTTAAGATCTCTTTCTTTCCTGTACCCTATCACCAGATTAAGAACCAGTAATGCTGCAACTGTCAACCAGGGAGCCATAAGATATTTTCCAGTTTTTCTAGCCATAACACCTCTATGGTAGCTAATGCACATGCTTGTAGATAAGAGATCTTTCAGTGATATCTCCTGTGAGTGTACAAAACCCTGCAAACATTCACTGAAGGCAACTGCACAGGCACACCTTCACAGAGCATAGCACATGTTCACATGTTCTCAGTCCATATGTTGCACGCTGTACACCTTTTTTCGCTAGTAATACAATGGACTGGACTAGCGCCCCCCCCCAAAAAAAAAACAAAACAAAAAAAAAAAACAGGTGAACAGGTGTCCTTACTCCTTTCCTCTTTGTCAATCTCATTAGCTACACCAGCACTGGGATCTCTAGTAAGTCGCATGTCATCTGGGTGACAGTCGGGGCTTCATGTCTGTTGTGCCACAGAGCCTATATTCTTTGTTTTTAGCAAATTTCTCATATTTCTTGTTTTCTTTTAAATGATTATGCATAAAATAGCTTAGTTTTTGAACATATTTTAAATCTGTCCTGAATATTAAGCAGGAGCTTCAAAACAGCCCAACTTAAGCACTTTATGATTCCTTTGAAGGATTATAAGTTAATTGGTTATAAAAAACGTTCCCATAGCACTTCAGCTCTGACCACTAATACTGTATCGACATTCATTTTTGAATGCTGGTACTGCTGTTTACCACACACACAGCATTGTAGCACTTCAGACCTGATCACAAATGCAGTCTCAATATTCATATTGCCAGTACAACCAATCATGAACCTCAACACTTTGGGGCTGGGGCATTCAGTCCCTTTGTCCCATTACAGCTACATCTCTGTTTCCCAACTTCTAACCTTCCCACTATTTTTTCCACAGCCATCTCTTGATTTCAGACATTATTTCTACATTCCCCCTTTACTTCATTGTACAATATGCCTCAATCTCCTTTTTACAAGTTCCAAATTGTCAGAAATAACTCTTTATCCCATTTATCTGCATCCATTTTACTCCACCCTGTATACTTTCCATATAAAACAATAATCATAGCTATATTTTTAAAGCATTCATTTTTTTTAATTTCTCTAAAAGATTCCCTGTAGGTTCTGTTCCCTCCCCAGGAAGCTGGATTAATTTTCCAGTACTGATACTTCATTGCAGCATAAGGTGGGGGTGCTGCATTTTTGAGTGTGTTGTCCTTTGCATAAAACTTTAAACTGAGGCCCCATATGCCACAGTTGGTGGAAAAGAGGTTACCAGCCTAGCGGGACTAACCAGGTCAGCAAAGAATAGACAAACAATCAAACAAGCAAGCAAGCAGAAGTATACTTATTTTCAGTTTTATTAAAGCTCAGCATGACTGGTATAGGGATAGAGCTAGCTGATATGATGGACAGAAGGAAGGTTGATATATTGTGTGTACAAGAGACCAGGTGGAAGGGAAGTAAGGCCAGGTTTTTTGGAGGTGGGTTCAAATTGTTCTATCATGATGTGGATGGGAGGAGAAATGGGGTAGGGGTTATCCTGAAGGAACGGTATACCAAGAGTGTTTTGGAGCTGAAAAGAGTGTCTGATAGAGTGATGTTTATGAAGCTGGAAATTGATGGTGTAATGATGAATGTTGTTAGTGCATATGCTCCGCAAGTTGGGTGTGCGATGGATGAGAAAAAAAAAATTTGCAGTGAGTTGGATGAAGTGGTGATGACTGTACCCAAGGATGAGAGAGTGGTGATTGGAGCATATTTCAGTGGGCATATTGGTGAAGGGAACAGAGGGGATGAGGAAGTGATGGTTAGGTATGGTGTTAAGGAAAGGAATGTAGAAGGTCAGATGGTAGTGGATTTTGCAAAAAGGATGGACATGGCTGTGGTGAATACATATTTTAACAAGAGGGAGGAGCATAGGGTAAAATACAAGAGTGGAGGGAGATGCACACAGGTGGATTATATCCTATGCAGGTGGGCCAGTTTGAAGGAGATTGGAGACTGTAAAGTGGTGACGGGGGAAAGTGCAGTTAGGCAGCATAGAATGGTGGTCTGTAGAATAACACTGGTGATCAAGAAGAGGAGGAGGAGTGTGAGGACAGCACCAAGGATCAAATGGTGGAAATTGAGAAAGGGTGGTTGTGAGGTGGAGTTCAGGGAAGAGTTAAGACAGGCACTGGGTGGCAGTGAAGTGTTACCGAATAGCTGGATAACTACAGCAGAGCTAGTAAGGGAGACTGCTAGAAAGGTGCTTGATGTGACATCTGGACAGAGGAAGGAGGACAAGGAGACCTGGTGGTGGAATGAGGAAATACAGGAGAGTATACGGAGGAAGAGGTTGGCGAAGAAGTGGGATTGTCAGAGAGATGAAGAAAGTAGACAGGAATATAAGGAGATGAGGTGCATGGTAAAGAGAGAGGTGGCAAAGGCTAAGGATAAGGCATATAGAGAATTGTATGAAAGGTTGGACACTAAGGAGGGAGAAAAGGACCTGTACCGATTGGCTAGACAGAGGGACCGAGCTAGGAAAGATGTGCAGCAGGTAAGGGTGATAAAGGATTGTGTGGGAAACGTACTCACTAGCAAGGAGAATGTGTTTAACAGATGGAAGGAGTACTTTGAGGGGCTGATGAATGAAAAGAATGAGAGAGAGAAGGTTGGATGATGTGGGGATAGTGAATCAGGAAGTGCAATGGATTAGCAAGGTGGAAGTAAGGATAGCTATGAAGAGGATGAAGAATGGAAAGGCTGCTGGTCCAGATGACATACCTGTGGAAGCATGGAGGTGTTTAGGAGAAATGGCAGTGGAATTTTTAACCAGATTGTTTAATGAAATCTTGGAAAGTGAGAGGATGCCTGGGGAGTGGAAAAAAAATGTTTTGGTACCGATTTTTAAGAATAAGGGTGATGTGCAGAGCTGTAGTAACTACAGAGGGATAAAACTGATCAGTCACAGCATGAAATTATGGGAAAGGGTAATGGAAGCTAGGTTAAGAAGGGAGGTGATGATTAGTGATGAGCAGTATGGTTTCATGCCAGGAAAGAGCACTACAGATGCGATGTTTGCTCCGAGAGTGTTGATGGAGAAGTACAGAGAAGGTCAGAAGGAGTTGCATTGTGTCTTTGTGGACTTAGAGAAAGCATATGACAGGGTGCCTAGAGAGAAGTTGTGGTATTGTATGAGGAAATCGGGAGTGGCAGAGAAGTATGTAAGAGTGGTACAGGATATGTACAAGGGTAGTGTGACAGTGGTGAGATCTGCAGTGTGAGTGAAAGATGCATTTAAGGTGGAGGTGGGATTACATCAATGATCAGCTCTGAGCCCTTTCTTATTTGCACTGATGATGGACAGGTTGACAGACGAGATCAGACAGGAGTCCCCGTGGACTATGATGTTTGCAGACGACATTGCGATATGTAGTGAGAGTAGGGAACAGGTTGAGTAGACCCTGGAGAGGTGGAGATATGCTCTAGAGAGGAGAGGAATGAAGGTCAGCTGGACTAAGATGCCCTACACTGACCGTCTTAAAAAACTCCAGCTATACTCTGTCGCATCTCGTCTACTCAGAGGCAATCTCTGCTTAACATAAGGTCATGTCAAACCCAGAGCTGTTGGACATGCTACACTTAAAGAAATCCCAATCCCTCAGAGCCACACGCTCCAGGGATCTAAACCTTGTCATCACAATAAACAAAACATGCTGGAGGGATAGGTTCCTGACCCAGAGACTCCCCAGACTCTAGAATAGATTGCCCATACATGTCAAGCAGAGTGCCTCTTTTGCCCTCTTCAAAAGGAACCTTGACAATTGGATGGGAGAAAGGAAATTCACCCCAGGGATCACGTCAGTCACCCTGCTAGACAGGGGTCCAGAGAAGTAAATAGTGTGGGAAGAAATAGCCAGGGAATTGTTATGGCTAGGCTTGTATAGGCCCTAGGGCTGATAGCCTACTACCAACCTATGAACCTATGAACCTATGAATATATGTGTGTGAATGAAAGGGAGGATAGAGGAATGGTGAAGATGCAGGGAGTAAAGTTGGCGAAGGTGGATGAGTTTAAATACTTGGGATCAACAGTTCAGAGTAATGGCAAGTGTAGAAGAGAGGAAGAAGAGAGTACAGGCAGGATGGAGTGGGTGGAGGAGAGTGTCAGGAGTGATTTGTGATAGACGACTACCAGTAAGAGTGAAAGGGAAGGTCTACAAAAGGGTAGTGAGACCAGCTATGTTATAAGGGTTGGAGACAGTGGCATTGGCAAAAATGCAGGAGTCAGAGCTGGATGTGGCAGAGTTAAAGATGTTAAGATTTGCACTGGGTGTGACGAGGGTAGACAGGAATAGGAATAAGTTTATTAGAGGGTCAGCCCAGGTTGGACAGTTTGGAGTCAAAGCCAGAGAGGCGAGATTGCATTGGTTTGAACATGTGCTGAGGAGGGATGCTGGGTATATTGGGAAAAGTTTGCTAAGGATGAAGCTGCCAGGTAAGAGGAAAAGAGGAAAGCCTAAGATAAGGTTTATGGATGTGGTTAGAGAGGACATGCAGGTGGTTGGTGTGACAGAGCAAGATGCAGAGGACAGGAAGAAATGGAAATAGGTGATCCGCTGTGGCGACCCCTAACCGGGAAAAGCCGAAAGAAGAAGATTAAAGCTCAACTGTAAATTTGCTTTTAATATTATTTTTGAAGTAATTATGCTCATCACTTAAAGTGGGCTTTCTGATTATAAAATATGTTTTTTTTTTTACTTTAGTTTAATCACTGGAATCATATTTATTAAGGTTAATACAGCTGAGTCCGTATATCCTGAATGCTGAGCAGCTGACAGATACTTCCTGATTCTGAATCATGTGATCATGCACGTTGACGATGTAATTGGGGGTCAAATTTCTTGTAATGTCCAGGAATGTTTTCTGTAGTCAGCAGCAGAGTTCAATACATCAAGTGACACAGACTGCAGCACAATCAGTCATTCAGTCTACTAGCCAATAAATCATTAACTAACTAAATGCATTTATATTCAAGAAAAAATAATAAAAGAGAAATAGAATAGGATGAAATTCCTAGTGAATTATATAATGCTTAGTATACAGTGTAATAACATCAGTATATCAATGTAATAAATTATTTTCTAGCATAGAATGATCTCTCTTAGAGAAACTCGCAGTATGCAAATCATCACAATGATAGCCTTATAGTTAAGTACAGTTGTGTGTGTTATATATCAACTAGATAAGTGCTGAAAATAAAAAAAAATGTTCACTGAACTGAATGAAATCAGAAAGGCAGATGTCCAGCCTGTATTTGGGATTAGGTACTGCAGAGAGTACCTGGTGGTAAGCCAGACTCCTTGCAGTACCAAGTCTCATATAAAGTGGAGATTTTCTACAGGCTTTTAGAGTTTTGGGGAATAACCTGGGCATATGAGCATGCATAATTTGGTGTAGTGTCAGCCATTCCCAAACTCATGAGAGGATGATTCCCAGTGATCTGTTTAAAAAATAGATTTAATTCCCTGATGGACTTGTGGCTCCGCAAGCCTGCTCCTCGATTTGGGCAAGGGAGATTGTAGTTATGACAGATGCGCTACTCTACAGGTGGAATTCCTCTGCTAGACAACTTCATGGCCTTGCAGCGCCACCTGTATGTCAGACATGTCTCTTTGACAGCAACACCATTTACAGCATACAGGTGGAGCTGCTACACTGGAGAATAATGACTGGATTCAGCTGTCCCACCAAGTCCTTAGCTAAATTTTTGCTATGCTCAGAATAGATAATGACATTCAGTGACACAGAAATAAATAGAATCCTACATACCTGTTTCAAGCATTGCAAAGCTTCCTTTAATTCAACCATCCTTTGGATGAGATACTAATCTAGGCCTTAACTGTTTGAGTTAATGGTAGCTCAGGGAGATGTAAAAGATTACATGGCACCTACTGAAAAGAGTATGGGAAGTTCCCTAGTGCCCTGGTCGAATTTCTCCAAGTAGTATAAATAGCACCTTGGGTCTCTCCTGAAAAGAAGCTACTAGCCTAGTGGGACTAACCAGGTCAACAAAGGGCAAAAAAAAAAGTGAGGTTTTGAACTACACAGAACCAGAAAGTAATTGTAGAGAAGCTCAGCATGAGCTACATAGGCAAACATTTTTTTAAATGTAATAAATATAATTTCACTGATGCGACCAAAGCAAAAGCTACATATTTCAGAATCAGAAAGCCTACTTTACACAATTAGAGCATAATTACAACAAAAAAAAAGTGGTAAGAAAAACTTTGCAGTTGATATTTAAAAGACAAATGATGAAGAGAAATTATTTCTGTTTCGTGACTACACTTATGCTGCTTGTCTCATGTATTCAAAAGAGACTATGAAGTGGTATATTGGTTCATAGGTAGGTACTAGGTTATTGGCCCAAGGGCCTACGTAAGCCTAGCCAGCAAGGTACCATAGCTTACTCCACCCAAGAAAGTTATTTTCCTGTGCCACTGTCCAGCAGAGACACATAAGTGATCCCCGGGGTGTATTTCCTATTTCCCATCCACTCATCAAGATTTTTCTTGAAGAGTGCTAATGAAGAACTTTGCTTGACATAGATGGGTAGCTTGTTCCAGAGTATAGGAAGTCTTTGGGACAGGAATCAATCCCTCCAGCATGTCCTGTTTATTGTGGTGACAAGGTTTAGGTTCCTAGAGTGTGTAGCTTGGAGGGATTGGGATTTCTTTAGGTGTAGCATGTCCAACAGCTCTGGGTTTGACATAGCTTTATATGTTAGGCTGAGATCACCTCATAGTAGGTGATATGCTACGGAGTAAAGCTGGATTTTTTTGAGGCGGTCAGTGTAGGGCATTTGTTTGAGGCCAGTAATCCTCTTTGTGAGGTACTTCAGTGGCCTTTCCAGCTGCTGTAGTTGTCTTGTGAGGTACATTCCAAAAGGGGCGTTGTACTCTATAATGGGTCTAATGAGTGACGAGTAGAGGGGAACAATGACCTCTTTTTTCCTGGATGAGAACCCTTTTATGATGAGGTGTGCCACGTAGAAGGACTTCCTGACTACTGTGGCGATGTGACTATCAAAGGAGAGGCTACTGTCCACCTGGGTCCCAAGGTCTCTTATCACGCATTCGGTGTTAAGTAGATTGCTGCCTATGTGGTAGTTCATGGGTATATAAACATAAACATGTCAGGACCTGTAAAACTTGTATTTAAGCCAACTGATTCACTCATTACTTCAAACACACTCACATGTGCATTCCCATTCATGACTGCATTCACTCTGGCTGACTGTACAAAATGGCACTGTTTTTGCACATGCTCAGTACTTGTATGCTACAGTGGCTGAACAGGAACAATACACTCAATGATCTACATCCTCCCTCTTTGATTTGTTCAACATGCAATAGGAGAAGAATGCAATCTACATGCTAGATAAGTTCTGATTTGTTATTAATATTGAGATGTTAATTCCATGTCACTGTGTATTTCGGATTGGGTCTGGAAGTTCTACCCGATCTGGTTACACAAAAATGTTGACTGGGCTTAGCAACAGGGAGAGTTCACTGGGGAATTCTTCTCAATAGGAACTTTGGGGACTGCATCAGGATTATTCGAGGTAAGTACACTGTTGTCTGAAATATGAACAGATGTAGGGTCGCTCTGAGAAATACAGTCTTTGGCACAGGCAATCTGCTGCATCAGTGATTCAGAGACTGGAAGTATATGTCTTTGGTTCTTTCTGAAATCCATTTCTTCTGACTGTATAATATAAGATCTCGGATGTTCACAAATATTTTTGATAATTTCCACTCGGTCATATCCTTTAGATGTTTGTATCCTTACAATCTCTCCTTGTCTCAGTTGTCTAAGAGGTTTGCTTGATTTATCGTAGTACAATTTTTGCGACTGAAGTTTTTTCAAAAGTTGAGTCTTCACTACTCTGTTGTTGTTAGCGTTTGGAATCAATTGTCCTTTACTGATCAGCAAGGTTGTTCTTGTCTGTCTGAGCAGGTGAACTCTTGGGTAATGTTTCTGAGATTGAGCAGGTTAAGAAAAACACTGGTACCATCTCTCTTGGATTTCTCTAACAAACATTTCGCACTTTGAACTGCACACTCAGCTAATACATTGGACTGTGGATACTCAGGACTACTAGTAACATGGACAAAGTCCCAAAACTCAGCAAATTTCTTGAACTACTGACTTGTAAAGTGTGTACCATTGTCAGATACAACTTTGTGCAGACTACCATGGACAGAAAAATGTCTTTTCAATTTTGTGATGACAGTGCTAGACATTAAGTTATGAAGAAGGTCAATTTCAAACCAATTCAAGTAAGAGTCTACTAATAATTGTCTTTTGGCTTTTCCCGGTTAGGGGTCACCACAGCCGAACTCCGATCTGCTAATGATTGGCAGTGGATTTTTACGGTGCCAAGTTGCCAGCCCGATGCCCAACCTTCAAAGAAGGCACACCCATTCATGCACACACCTATCTGCATGTCTTTGACGTCACTCAACCACAGGGAGGACATGCAGACTCTATACAGAAGGCGCGCCAGCCGAGAATCAAACAGGAGAACCTCTTGCTGTGAGGTGACAACGCTAACTGCTGCACCACCACGGCCTCAAGTAAGAACACTAAGTAATGCTGACCATTCCATTAGAAAATATCAGAAGCAACAGTCGACCATGGTAATTCAGGAATCTAGTTTAGCTGAAGTGGTTCTTTTTGTTGGTATGGTTTAGTTCATAGAAGGACAAAATACTATGTCTATTACCTTTCTTTTGGTTGAATCAGTACCTGGGTGACCACAATGCAAAATCTGGATGTATTCCTGTTGTAATGCTTAATGAATTAACACTTTAGGACCTTTCATGATGATTCCATCTTCTTTCATGAGCTCGTCTCGGTAAGGAAAATACTTCTGTATGTCAAGTGGTAAACTAATTTGACACACTGGCCATCTTTGACTGATAAAATGTTTCAGTGTGTGGCGAACAGGGTCTAAAGTTGTGTGATTTCTGAGTTCATCAAAATGTGATGAGGACATTTTTTTGATTTCCATGAATTCTAAGTCTGCTTTCTCATTGTCATGCTGTTTTGTTGTTTGTCTAGGTGCTCTTGACAAAGCAACTGCAAGGTAGAGGTATTTGCCTTTTGTATAAAGAATACTGAAATTGTACTTTTGCAATTTTAACATCATGCATTGCAGACGTGCTGGGGCTGAATGCATTGGATTTTTCAGAATTGTCACTAGAGATAGGTGATCAGTCTCTATTTGAGCAGGCTTGCCATAAATGTAATCATGGAACTTCGAACATGCGAACACTACTGCCAAAAGCTCTTTTTCAATTTGCGCATACTACATCTCAGTTTTGGTTAAAGTTCTGCATGCACAGGCTACTGGTATGCCTTCTTGAAGACATGCTACACCAAGACCATACTTAGAAGCATCACATGAAAGAGTTATTGGTTTGTCAACACCATAATATCTCAATATGGGTGGACTGGCAATTTTCTGTTTCAGAACATCAAATGCTCTTTGGTCTTGTGCTAAAGAAGACCAATGTACATTTTTGCATGTCAGCTCTCGTAACAGTGCTGAAAACTCACTCAGGAATGGGATAAATGTTCCTAAATAGTTGACCATACCTAGAAAATGTTGCAAAGACATGACACTGATTGGAAATGGCATGTCAAGAATTGCTGTTTGTTTCGACAGATCTGGTTGTAAGTCAGAGCTAGTAAACAAATGACCCACATAAATAATTTTTCTCAGCTTGAATTTACATTTCTGAGGATTCAGTTTAAGATTGACTTTATGTGCATGGTCTACAACTTTCTTGAGGTTTCTGTTATGCTTGTCTACACCACTGCACCCTACAATAATATCGTCTACTATGATATCACATGAATAACCTAAAAAAATTAGTTCCATCGCACATTGAAATACTTCATTGGCAGAATTTATCCCAAATGACATTCTCAAAAATCTGTATCTACCAAATGGTGTGCTAAAAGTTGTTAACAATGAAGATTTGTGATCCAGCAAAATTTGCCAAAATGAACTTTTTGCATCTAAGACTGAAAAAAAAATAGTGGCATTTGGCATAAGAGCTGCCACTTCTTATACTGTGTGCATCGGATGATAAGGACATTTAAGTGCTTTGTTTAAATCTCCGGGATCAATACATATTTGAATATCATCTGAGCTTTTCTTATGAACTACGACCATAGAGGATACCCATTCACTTGGTTCTTTAACTAGAGTTATCACACCTAAATTCACCATTTTGCCTAGTGCTGTTTCCATTTTACTCTGCATTGCTATCGGAACTTTCCTGGCTGGTCTGACAATTGGGCTTACTTCATGGTCTAACTTCATGGAATATGTGACTGGTAGCTGGCCAAGCTCGTCTTTGAAAATATCAGCATACTCACGAAAAATATTCTGTGTAAAACTATTGTTATTCAGATTTATATTGTGAACCTCTTTATTAAGTGAAATCAGTCCCATTCTCAAACTGTCTCTGAGGCCCACCAATGACTGCAAATGTCTTTTGACTATGTAAAACTGCAAGTCATAGCTGTTTCCAGCAGAATGGTATGTGAGAACTATTGCACCATCAGTTTGAATCTCTTCACCACCATAAGCAACAAGTTTTGCACACTTTGCTGAATCAAGTTTCTCACCAGCTCTTATTTTGGCAAACATTTGTGCTGATATAACATTGCACTTGGACCCAGTGTCTACTTTAAGGTCTACAGGTTTCCCATTAATCCGAACAGTGCAAAATATTTCACTCTTTGCTGCCAACTGATAATCTACTGTATTAACTGTTTCTTCGATCACAGAGACACTATCAACATAAACAGTTTGGTCACGGATTTCTATATGATCTACTTGCTTCTTTGGATTCTCTCTTTTGATAAAAATTATGTGCCACTTTAGACTTGCAAAGACTTTTGAAATTATTCCACTTTTTACATTTGTGACATTGCTGTCCAAAAGCTAAGCACTTTTCTTGTTTAGGTTCATGGTTGCCTCCACAATTACGACAGTTAACAATAAGGTCTGAGGTAACAAACAACCTCTTCAATTTATAGTTAAGGTTGAGTGGTGTCACACCCTTTGGTTTATACCACTTTTTCATTTTAGCTTTATGTTGTATAATATCGACATTCGCACTGTTAGATACTGCAAGCACGTTTTTCTCAATCGTAAGCATATTTGTGTGCTTTTCTGTAAGCTCGTATTTTTGACAAATCTCTACGGCTTTGCTCAACATTAAATCAACATCTTGAAGCAAAATCTTTCTTATTGCATCATTATTAATACCACACACAAGTCTGTCCTTTATCAACTCATCTTGCAAATCACCAAATCTGCCTGTTTTAGCTTTATTTCTCAAGTCAGTACTATATGCTGCTATAGTTTCACCAGGCTTTTGATTTTTGTGTAAAACATGTGCCTTTCCATTGTAATATTTGTTTGAGGGTTACGCATTTATCTAAATTTATGTTTTAAGCACTCAGGGTCTTCCTGCATTTCAGCCTGTACCTCCACTGCATACACAGCAGGTGCATACACAAATGAGCGTCCCCTCTCAATGGCTTCCAAGCCTGCTAAATTAAGAAATATAAAGGCTTTTGTACATGTACCTTTATCAGAAAAAGCAGCCTGTATGAAAATATCATATACTTGCTCAAACACTCTTCAATTCTCAGCAATATTGTTACCAAACACTACAGGTTCAGGTCTGTGAAATCCCTCTGCCATAGCAAAAAAATACTTTTAAACATAAGTATAGACCACGTACTTGTAATTATGTTCGAATAACAACAATCTCTTTGAAAAGGCTTCACTTTGACACTGCATACACTACGAACATTCCAGAAACTTTGGACACTTTGAATAGCTTTAATTAATATGAAAAAGTAGTACATTGCATAGAAATGTGGTCGTTTTAGCTCTTTCATACATTTTAACACTTTGGAAATTATTTTAAATGCTTTTGTATTTACTTCTAATGCTTTTATCACTATGTCACAATTTCAGACATTTCATTCATCTTGGTAATTATTTTGAACATTTTGAATGTTTCATCAACCATTCGGCAATTGAAAAATTATTTAAAAGAGTTTAAGTACTTTGAATAACCACTGACCTGTTTGTGAGTTCACTCCAGTATATTCCTCCTCTTTTAACTGCGTGCCTCATGGCTTATGTGTTGCTTCAACCTATCCCATTCTGACACCATGTTGCTTGTCTCATTCATTCAAAACAGATAATGAAGTGGTGTATGGGTTGAAGATATTTATTGTACATAAACCTGTCAGGAACTGTAATTAAAACTTGTATTTAAGATAACTGATTCACTGATTACTTCATACACACTTGCATGTGCATCTTCATTCATGACTGCATTCACTCTGGTTGACTGTACAAAATGGCATTGTTCTTGCACATGCTCAGTTCTTATATGCACATGCTATCTAGCTACAGTGGCTGAATAGGAACAATACACTCAATAGGTTCATATGTTCATAGCTGTGTACTAAGCTAATGGCCCTGGAGCCTTTACAAGCCTAGCCCATAGGATTACCCTGACATCGAGCCACCCGACCTTAGTTCCCAGTGCCTCTGTCAAGTAGAGCCACTGGAGTGATCCCCGGGGTGAATTTTCTATTTCCCTTCCACTCATCAAGATTTCTCTTGAAGAGGGCCAGTGAGGTGCTCCGCTTGACATATATGGAAAGTGTATTCCATAGCATGGGCAGTCTGTGGGTTATGAATCTGTCCCTCCATCTTGTTCTGTTGTTTGTGGTAATGAGGTTGAGGTCTCTGGAGCGTGTAGTGTGGAGGGATTGGGATTTCTTTTGATGTAGCATTTCTAACAAAGCTGGGTCAGACATGGCTTTGTAAGTCAAGCAGAGATTGCTTCTAAGTAGGCGATATGAGACAGAGAATAGTTGGAGTTTTTTGAGTCTGTTCATATAAGACAAGTGTTTAAGGCCTAAGATCCTCTTTGTGAGGTATTTTTGCGGCCTCTCCAGTTGTTGTAGGTGTCTAGTAAGGTACATGCCAAATGGGGAACTGTACTTGATGATTGGCCTAATGAGAGAAGAGTAGAGGCAGACAATGACTTCTTTCTTCCCGGATGCAAAACCCTTAGTAATGAGATGTGCCACGTAGAAGGACTTTCTGATCACAGTGGCAATGAGGTGGTCAAAAGAGAGGTTGCTGTTCCCAGATCTCTTATGATGCCTTCTGTGTTCAGTGGACTACCATTGATGTGGTAATTCATGGGAACTGGGTTTTTCCTAAAGGGGATGATGACACATTTTTTGGCATTGTGCTTAAGGCCATGGTTCTGACACCAGTCATTGGTCTCAAGTGAGGCCTTTCTGTAGGATGTCATCATCACTTGGGTAGTTAATTATGGCTCCCAACCTGCAATCATCTGTGAACTTTGTCAGTCAGAGTCCCTTCATGTTGGCCTGGACTTCAGAGAAGTAGATACCAAACAGGAGAGGAACCAGGACTGAACCCTGTGGGACTCCACTCATGACTGGTCGACAGTCTGACTTGGAGTCAGCTACTTTCACACTGGTGGTTCAATCTGTGAGCCAATTTGCAACCCACCTAGTGATATAGATGTTGATACCTAGCTTAGTGAGTTTTTCTAAGATTCCTGAGTGGGGAATGGTATCAAAGGCCTTGGCTAGATCAAGGTAGGCTGTATGCACAACCTTGCCTTCATCCACAGCTCTGGTGACTGACTCAAAGAAGTCGACCAGGTTGAGCAAGCATGATCTACCCTTCACAAAACCAAACTGTGTGGGATCCAGAGTTTGGAGGTTCCCTATATCTTTGTTTATTAGGTCCATGATTATGCATTCCATAGCTTTGCATATCAGACTTGTTAGGCTAATGGGGCAATAGTTCCCAGGGTTTGTAGTCGCTCCTCGTTTGTAGAGAGGGACGACTGTATCAGTGTGCCATTCAGTAGGGACAAAGCATGAGAGGCTGTGATTGAACAGGGCACACAGGTGAGGTGCCAGTTCACTCTGTAGTTCATTTAGAACACAGCCAGGGTTATTGTCAGGTCCCACAGAAGCTGTATTCTTGGCCTTGGACAGTGCTGTTTTAACCTGTGCAGCAGTAATACTGGGTGCCTGGCAATCTACTGGTATTGTGATTGGTCCTTTGGGGTAAAGTTGGCACTGAATCTGTCGGCCAGTATATTGGCAATATCTGTTGGCTTGGTATAGGAGGTGCCATTGTGCAACAGCTCCGAGCAAATCTGGGTATTGCTGTGGAGATTCTTTACATAACTATAGAAGGCCTTGTGGTTGTCTTTACTATGTGTTGCAGTTCTGTTTTCATAGCTAGCTTTAGAGGATTTGATGAGGAATCTCAACTTTTTATTGAGGCTGATAAGGGAGTTTTTCCAGTCTTGGGACTTCACCTTATTTCTCATCATTTTCCTCCTTCTGTTGCAGTTTGTTTATGGCAGGGGACCACCAGATTGGCTTCCTTTTTGTGGAGGAGAAAGTCTTGGTTCTTTTGGGTATGGTAAGATCCATGCATTTGTGTACGTGTTTGCACAGGGCATTAGTGTATGATTCGGCAGTCATGCAGCTGTTCTCCAATTGCATGAGTGCCATGAAGTTAGCCACCTCTGTTTTTAGGAGCCCAAAGTTAGCTGTGGAGAAGTTTTTCATGGTGGTTACCTTTGCGGGGGGTGAGAGGGATGTGGATTTCCAAGGTGATTAGTTTGTGGTTAGATCTAACCAGGGAGGAATTGACTACAGGTACAGAGCAACGGTCACCCATGTTAGTAATGACCAGGTCAAGGATGTTGCTACCTCTAGTGGGAGTAAGAATGAGCTGGTCCAGGGCACTGGAATTAAAGAATTCCAGGAAACGTTGGGCAAGTGTATTGGTACACGAGTAGTTTTCCCAGTTAATGGAGGGGTAGTTGAAATCTCCCAGTATGAGAGTGTTAGGTCGGACCCTAATATTCTCCAGGGTGCTTAGGAAAGTGGAGTGTGAGTCTTGGGTCATGGTTGGGGACCTATAGCAGGCAACAACCTGAATTGCTGTCTTACCCAATGTTAGCTGCACCTGAAGTATCTCTGATGCATCATGTTGGGCTACCAGTCTGGAGGTATGCACATCCTTTATGAATATGGAAACACCACTGCCTTTGGAGCTTCGGTCCAAGTTCTGGGGCCGAAATGTATGGAATGAGTTATAGCGTGGTAGTGCAGGGGTGCTATCTGCTGCCTTGAACCAGGTCTCTGTTACAGCACAAATGTCAATGTTCTCCATTTTAAGGAATGCTTTGAGCGAGTGCATTTTGAGATTTAGACTTCTAGCGTTGAGCAGCATGATCCTCAGATTGCATTTGTTTGTAGCTGTTATGGTGGTAATTTGGTCTTTGGAACACCATCTAAAAAGGCACTATAGGGGTGGCAAGAGCTTTGGCCAGTATCTGGAAGCCCAGGGGTGACAGATGCAGGCCATCTCTGGCAAAGCATCTAGGTCTGTTAATCATGTCATCCAAGGCAGACAGATATCAGATCCCCTTAGAATGACACCAGAAACTTAGCCAATTGTTGAAATCAATCATTTTCTGCTTGTACTGTGGTATCATTCTGGGTGATGGTAGGAGGCTGCTCAGGGCTAGAGTCATACCCGTCTGGGCTACATAATCCGAGAGCTCCTCCATGTCTCTTTTCATTTAGTCCAGGGAGGTATGTCTCAGGTCATTTACACCTACATGTACAATGACAGAGTCATATTTGTACCTGTTGTTGAGGAACCTGAGTGCATGCGTTATGTGGCGGATCCTGGCACCTGACAGGCAGCGGACTGTTACGCTCCTTATTCAACCTAGTGAGTGATAATGATCTACAAGTTACATAGAAAAAGCTAATTTCTAAGTTACATAGAAAAAGCTAATTTCTGATGTTTACAACTTACTGACTATCTAAAAACATCCTATGGCATCATGGCTTAATTTAGCTTAACTTTAAAGATTTTTTTTGTTGGATTGTACTTTGCTTCCATAAAGACCAAATAAATATGATTACTACTCATGCAAAAACAATGGAAAAATTGTGCACCATGATTCCTTCTCCTTTCAGGTAGCAAAAAGAACACCAAGCCGAAAATCACCATTACATAATAGACCACCTCATTGTATAGATAAATTATAACTCAGAGGGGCAATCTAGCTATGAGCAGGCCTAGCTAAGAGGGAAAACCTATTACCAGCAGTTACTGAGATGGCGGGAAGAGTTACAGGGCAAGTGGTCAGATAAACTCAATACTTAGTTGTCACGTCAACAGTGATAAATAGAGTGCATTTCGCAACGCTAGTACATTAATAAATGCTTCACTTTCTCATCTACACTGAAACTAAAACAAGTCACTACACAGTAACGGCCAAACAACTAGACCTCAGTTGTGAGAAGCATGTATGAGAGAAGTATAGCTGCAAAAACAGAAAATACAGTACGTTTTGATCAGCTGTAACAATGTGATAGCCCCCTACAGTTCACTTAGGAACAAATATTATCTGAGATATGCAGGAAGATTTAATTTATCCTAATGTAGCATTTGACTTCAATTATAATACACAGAGCACACAAATATGATAGTTAAATAAGTCAAATCAACTTATACAGACTTGATCAGCTTTAACAAATTTGTTCAGTTACACATGCTTTGTGACTTGTATGCAAGTGGGGAAAGCAGCTTGCAAGTACATTTAGCTCAAAGTTACAACATTAATCCAAGAAAAACAAATGACTACACAACTTTGTCTGTATATTCCTTATTATGAAATACAGTGAAGCTGAAAACACTTACTGGCAAGCACAAACCGCAGGGACTGGAGAGGTAGTCAGGACGTGGAAAATACTATTTAAAAAGGGTGCCACAGATGTGGGCTTCTATTTATAGGTTCCTGTTGGGAGGAGGGAAATGAAGTAGCATACGTAATTGGGGGAGGTGATTAAGGTATCCAGTGAGCTGCAGGAGGCCAGAGTTGTAAAAAACAAACAATCAGGAGCAGCACTTTTAGAAATTATCCAGGTCAGTTCAATCCAGTAAATTATCTTAACTAAAGAACTGCCTTTTTTGTTACATTGTAAGGTGGACGCGGCTTACTTTAGGGGGTAGCCTTTTCTGCTTAGACAGCCCTATCATGCGTATGCTCAGTTGGTAAAGAGGGCAGTTTTGAGTAGTTTATATTCCATATTTACATAACATTTCTTTATTCCAATTGGGTACAGATTCGTGGGAGTTATTTAGCTTAGTAAATACTACTATCTAGTGGCAAAAAATATGAAGTGCATGCCTGACACAATCCAAAAGGTGAATAGGGAAAAAATATAGGGCAGGGAGCACTATTAGTCCGTATGGTGTGCGAGCCAGTATATGTAATCCTAGGACAGTGTAATTTACACCTACACTTCTTTTGCTTTGGGTTAGGCCATTCTTGTAGACTACAGGGAGGATGATACACTTATCCACACTAGAGTAGTCTCTGGACTGTGAGTCCGGCTGAGCAAGAAGGGCAACCCTTTTGTTACAGTAGGATATCCTGGACTTCTTTTGCTTTGTGTTAGGTTGTTCTTGTAGACTGCAGGGAGGATGATACACTTATCCATGCTAGAGTAGTCTCCGGACTGTGAGTCCAGCTGAGCAAGAAGGGCAACCCTCAACTGTACAGATTTTCGCAGAATGTCCAGATTTTTGCCTTATATTTTTAGTCCATTTTTCATAAAATTGTGGTTTTCTGGTAAATTAGTGGCAAATCATTACAGACTGAAGTTAGAAAATAATGACAGACATTTGAGTTTCAAATTTCATACCCTTGAGAAAACTCATGCTAATGAAAAAAACTGTTATTCTATCAACTTTCTAAGTATGTAATAGCAATATTTAATAAAAAAGTACCTATTTTTGGGCCTTTGCCCCACTTTTATTTACAGCTTTTTCCAGATTTCTTGCTCCAAGAGGTTGAGAGGTATGCCTATTATGGTAGCTCAAAATCCATTACTATTATTATAATAATGAAAAGCTGCATATTATACCATGACCCCCCATTAATATTCCAAAACGTGCACGCTGATTGGCCAGCGTGCGTTATCATCGACTTATACTAATGGAAAAAGGTCCGGTCACCCGGACTTTTTCCATTAGTATAAGTCTCTTTTAAAACACTGTCTCGCTATGTTAAAAGAGTTTAACATAGTGACACAGGTTTAAAAAAAGCAACGGAGATCTCCGTTGCTTTTTTTAAAGCTGTCTCGCTATGTTAAACTCCTTTAACATAGCGACACAGTGTGTAAAAAGCAACGGAGATCTTGCTTTCTCCGTTGCTTTTTTTTTAAACATGTCTTGCTATGTTAAATGGGTTTAACATAGCGAGACAGCTTTAAAATAAGCAACGGAGATCTCCTTTGCTTATTTTAAAGCTGTCTTGCTATGTTAAACCCATTTAACATAGCAGAATTTAAAAAGCAACGGAGAAAGCAAGATCTCCGTTACTGTTTTGCTATGTTAAATGGGTTTAACATAGTGAGACAGCTTTAAAATAAGCAACGGAGATCTCCGTTGCTTATTTTAAAGCTGTCTCGCTGTGTTAAACCCATTTAACATAAACAGTAAAAGCAACGGAGATCTTGCTTTCTCCGTTGCTTTTGGCCACAGCTCTGATGTACTGCGTAGGCATGCGCAGTACATCAGAACTGCTGCGGATACCAGACAGCTGTGGAAGGGCAGCAAAGAGGCATTATACAATGCCATTATTTAAGAAAAGTAATTATTTCTTTTCTTAAATAATGTCATAGTATAATAGCAATAACCCACTTCTGGGTGTGGGTAATGCGGGATTTACCTACGGTTGTCTTTGTTTGGTCCCCAAACCACGCCAATCATGGGTAAATCCCACATTACCCACACCCAGGCGTGGGTTATTGCTATATTAAGCAAAACTTAAGCTCTATATGTCACATTCAGTTTTATAAATACATTTAGCCATTCACTCTTGTCCTAAAATTCACTCTACCTTTAGTACCTTTAGTCTTTCTTTTGTGAGGTAAGAGTAACCTTAAATTATTTATTTTATTTATTTATTTTGCTTTGTTTACTGGGTTTGGCCAACTAAATTTAGTCAAAATTCCCTTTTCAGTGTAGGCCTGGCGAGAAAAACTGCAACATGTTATGAACATTTTTAAGCAGACATTCAGTAATATACATGAACAGACATTAAGTAATATATATATTAACAAGTACAAATTCATTTGATAATTAGATTACATTCATATGAAATAAAGGCAAATATTACAGTATACTTATAAAATTATAAATAAAATTATAAACTAAATAATTTATAAGTATTAGATACTTATGGCTTAGTAGATGTTAAACACTGAGCATATGAAGAGGATTATTAGTAGATTACTAGATTGTCTAATAGATAATAGATTATGTGATCAGTGCTTGGAAATTCAGAAGCAAAAATAGAAGATGTGAGACAAGGCTTGGAATGCCTTAATGTAAGGAAGTACGGATCTGTTTTTATTCATGTTGGTACAAATTATGTCATCTGCCAGGATTCTCGGACTGTTAGTAGGGAACTGACAGCCCTCTTAGATAGCATAACTTGTACTGGTGTTAGGACGTACTTTCAAAAATCACCTATAGAAAGGATAGTCAGGTCACTGAGAATTAAAATATCTTTTTGGGAAAATACCAACATGGAAAAAATGTCTTGTTTTAAAAAATGGAAATGTGTAGAGCATCCAAGTCATGTGTTCAGACAGAATAGTGTGCATTTGTCAAGATCAGGGAAGAGAAGTTTTGCAGCAGATATTTTGCAATATTTGACAAACACCAGGCAGGATTTTTGCCAGGTCAAACATTTAACTGTTTACAGATAGCAACATTTGATGCATTTCTCATGGTTGTTAATGCTAGGAGCATTAATAATAAACTTTTTTATTGGAAAATTTGCTACATTCCCGCAAGACTGATGTCATTATTGTTTGTGAAACATGGTTAATGAACAATGATGGGAAACCAGTTCTGTCAGGGTATAAATGTTTTTACTGTAACAGACATTCTAACAAAAAATCAGGTGGAGGTCGTATGATAGGGATTAAAGATAATGAGATCTGTGATTATTACATGTTCAATGAACTGTGCAAACTGGATCCAAACAAAGCACAGGGAGGAGGCGGAATTAGTAACAATGACCTGAGAAATCTTCAGCAAGAACTTACAGTACCATTATATCTATTATTCACTAGGTCATATAAATATGAGAAGATTCCTCAAGATTGGAGACATGCACTTATTAAACCTGTCTTCAAGGGAAAGGGGAATAGGACAAACCAAGAGTCATATAGACCCTTAAGTCTATTTTCCTGTTGTGAAAAAATAAAGGAGAAGTTATTCTCAGAACTGGATAGATTGGAACTTGAAACCATATATCAGCAAGCATATGTTGAAAACAATCTATTACCACCTGTAACATGATGTTCTATAACAATATAATAACAGCTATGAATGAAAAATTGTGCCGTGATGTAATTTATATAGATTTAACTTCAGCATTTGACACGGTCATACACAAAACACTGATCAATAAATTAGTACAACTAGGTATTGGTGTACTCTTGATAAGATGGATAGCTGCATGGCAATTATCATACAGCAACTGGACAGATGAAATCCTTGGTTACAGTCAGGGTGTCCCACAGGGCTCTGTCCTAGGGCCTTATTTGTTTAGATTGTATCTTTCAGACCTAACTTTTTCATCTGAAGTGTTTTAATGCTTATATGCAGACAACCTAAAATTGGGTAAACTGGTTACATGAGTTACAGATAAGGCATGTCTGCAAAACATCTTGACTAAATTGACCATTTGAGCACAGGAGAATAATATGCTGATAAATACATCAAATACTAAGCATATGAGATTTGGGAGACATAAATTGAAAGGTGAATATTTAATACAGCACACAGTGATTGAAAATGTATACTCATTTATGGACCTGGGTAAATGGGTAGATTCAGCTATGAGTTTTTTAAATCATATTAACCAATTGGTTAATGATAGTTATATAACTATAGGTTGTATAAAAAGACTTAAGAATAGGAAATAAAAAAATGATGAAGTCATTGTTTGTTAGTTACATTAGACCCAAACTTGAATAACAATATGGAAAACCTATAAGAAAACAAGCATGAGTAAACTGGAAAGAGTACAGCGGAAATATACCAAGAGCATCCATGCATGTGAAAATTTAAGTTATTATGAAAGACTAAAATATCTGAACTTGTGCGTTGTCTCTTACAGATATCTAAGAGAAGAGCTTATTCAGGTATATAAGGCATTTAGGGACAACTACCTCTGGGAATGTTTGGGGTCATCAAAAAGCACTAGAGAATCATCAGACAACCTATGTAGAGGTCCTAATGGAGAGATGAAAAGTCAGCAAGCAAAGGAGAGTAGTAGTGCTGAAATTGAATTCATCCTCAAGTCGTGGTGAGTACCTTTGCAAGATCGACCCTGTTTTTCACAAAATCTCACCAAGGCGACACTGATAAATACATTGTATTTATATAGCATGTATCATGGACAGAAGTAAGTCAAAAACAAAAAAGATAGCAGGGAGCACATGACCCAGGATAATAAAGTGTCCAATCCTGGTAGGCGCACTGGTGCCAGGACTGGAAAATATGACAGTGTAGAATCCTCAAAATACAGAAACATTCCTACAATGGGGCTAGGCTAGGCCCAGGGGGAGGATGGTCTCCTGTTGTAGAAGGCAGTAGCAGTCCACAAAAATTGATTGACCAAAGAAGAGCCATAAAGACGATAGAGTGGACTATTGAGGATAAGAAAGAAATTATGTATTGTTACTATTATGTAAAAAGCCCAGAATTTCCAGACAAAAGATATATAAAATGATTAAGAGAGAAATTAGAGGAAAGAAAAATACTTCCACAGGAAAAACTGTCAGAAGCTTCATATAAAAATTTGCATTCATTAATACAACAGATTTTTGAAAAACAGTATATAGATCAAGAAACTTTGAACTGTTTGGAAAAAGAAGCATCTGAGGAAGTGCGGAAATATAAACTACAAAACCTAAAAATATCTGAAAAATATAAAAAAGAAATATGGACATAGGTTCATAGGTTGGTACTAGGCTATCAACCCTAGTGCCTATACAAGCCTAGCCATAACAATTCCCTGGCTATTTCTTCCCACACTATTTACTTCCCTGGACCCCTGTCTAGCAGGGTGACTGATGTGAACCCCGGTGTGAATTTCCTTTCTCCCATCCAGTCATCAAGGCTCTTTTTGAAGATGGCCAAAGAGGCACTCTGCTTGACATGTATGGGCAGTCTATTCCAGAGTCTGGGGAGTCTCTGGGTCAGGAACCTATCCCTCCTGCATGTTTTGTTTATTGTGATGACAAGATTTAGATCCCTGGAGCATGTGGCTCTGAGGGATTGGGATTTCTTTAAGTGTAGTATGTCCAACAGCTCTGGGTTTGACATGGCCTTGTATGTTAAACAGAGATCGCCTCAGAGTAGACAATATGCGACAGAGTATAGCTGGGGTATTTTAAGGCGGTCAGCATAGGGCATCTGCTTTAGGCCTGTGATTCTTTTAGTGAGGTATTTCTGAAGCCTTTCCAGTTGTTGCAGATGTCTTGAGAGGTACATACCAAATGGGGCGTTGTATTCTATAATGGGTCTAATGAGGGATGAGTACAGTGGGACAATGACCTCCTTTTTTCTGGATGAAAAGCCCTTAGTGATGAGGTGTGCCACATAGACGGATTTTCTGACTGTTGTGGAGATGTGGTTATTGAAGTTGAGACCATTGTCCACCTGTGTCCCTAAGTCTCTTATCACACTTTTGTTGTTTAGTGTACTGCCAACTATGTGATAATTCACAGATACATGTTTTTTTCCCAAAGGGGATAACTATACATTTCTTGGCATTGAGCTTGAGCCCATGGCTCTGGGAAAGAAAGACAGATTTGATACGGTGCAATATTTATGCAAAGGAGAAAGCCAAGTTACCTAATATATTGAAGGTAGCCTCAAAGGTATTTGAAGAGAAATACAGGTGAAGGCATCCAGATATGGAAAATTTCACAATAAAAAAATTAATATCACAAAGATGTAATGTGGAAAAGAAGATTAGTAAAGCAGAAGTTAAAGAAAAAGAAGTTGAAATTATGGAGTGCCTGTAAAGTGAAGGATTTGATGCAGAAGGTCTAACACAGACTACATCACAGCATGATGGAGTGAGTCCCCAGAATAAGGAAAAGCAAGAACATCAGGAGACATGTGAAGAAGAAATATGGACATGAGAAAGGAAAAGAGATTTAATATGGTGTAATATTTATGTAAAGGAGAAAGCAAAACTAACCAATACAAAATGAACAGCACCAAAGATATTTGAAGAGACATACAGGCAAATGAATCTGAATATGGAAAACTTTACAATACAAAAAATAAGAAGACAAAGAGGAAAAGTAGAAAAGGAGATTAGTAATGGAGAAGTCAAAGAAATAGAAATTGAGATTATGGAGCAGCTGCAAAGAGAAGGATTCAGTGTAGAAAATCAAATGCAGAAAGCACCACAACAGGATAGAGCAATGGGTATCCAAATTAAGGAGAAACAAGTGGAACGGGAAGCAATTGGTCAGGTGCCATATCAAGATATTTTGGAACCTTCCACAGGAAATCAGTATAAATGTTAAGTTGAAGCTAGACAGCAAGGAAAGGAACAGGAAACTCTGATGCAGTCAATGTTGAGAAGTGATAGGCCAGTGAGTTCCCATATGACAGAGCAACAGATGGCACAGGATGAAACTGAAGAGAAGGTGTCACAGGAAGATGCTATAGAACTTTCTATAGCATGCCCACAGGAAACGGAAAAGAAGGGATGTTTCCTCAGTCTGGAAGAAAACGAGCAAAGGAAAGAGTTGCTTGATTTAATGGACATGGATAGATATATTAAGATCAATGAGAGAAATAGACTGCAGAAGGTTAATAAAACCCAAAAAGTCAGAAGTCTGATAAAACAAATGAATACAGTAATAAGGACTGTCCACAGAGATCCATGCGATATAATAGAAGTAAACAGGATATATTACTGTGCAGCTAAATTAATAAATGATAAAGTTCTACCACAAGAACACTGGATAGTGAGGGAAAGGAAGGGGAGAAATCGAATACCATCATGGAAATTTTGAAACGATAAAACTATAAAGCAGTAAAGACAAGAAGTGTCAGAGTTAGAAGATTATAGAAGAGGGACTAGATCAACAAAAATACTAAGAAAGATAGATGTGATAAAAGCAATGCACAGTATTAGAACAGACCAGGATCTATCATGCACTACTGCAAACAAATTAAAAATTTCAGAATAAGTGGAAAGACTTAGAAGAAAAGAAAATAAATATAAAGGAAAAGTACAAAATGCAATTTATTGATGATCCAAAAAGTTTTACAGAGAATTGGGAAATAAGGTAAAAGGAATTGAAAAACCACCAAAAAAAGAAGAAAAAGATACATTTTGGAGAAGTATCTATGAAGATCCTGTGGAACATAACAAAGATGCTAAATGGATAGAAGAAGTCAGAGAAAGAATAAAAGGTTCAAAGGTATAGGATATGAAACGGGATGAAGTAACAGCTAGAGTGATTGAAACAAAGTTAAGAAAAGGTTCTAATTGGAAAACCCCAGGCCCAGATGCAATACTTAATTTTTGTCTGAAAGTATTATCATCTTTGCATGAAGATTTAGCCAGGAGTAAGAACTATTTATATGGATACCCTGAACAGACACCAACCTGGTTAACAACAGGAAAAACAATGCTCCAACTTAAGAGTGAACCTGCAAGCTACCCTAAAAATAATATACCAATAACTTGTCTTCCAACGATGTATAAACTATACAGGGGAGTTGATGCTGACAGAGTTTATAGTCATGTAGAAGAAACTCAATTATGGCAGTAGAACAAAAGGGTAATAAAAGAAAGTCATATGGAACAAAGGATCATTTGTTGTTAAATAACGTCATAGCGGAGAATTGTAAAAAGAGGAAGAATTTAAGTATGACATGGATTGACTACAAAAAAGCATTTGATAGTATCCCACATTCATGGATAAAAGAATGCTTAAAAATGTATAAGATACATACTACACTGATCAACTACATTACAGTGACCGTGAAACAGTGACAGATCACTTTGCAATTAAGCCATGATAAAGGACAAATTATTATCCCAGGGATAAAAATTCTAAGGGGGATATTCCAGGGTGAAACTTTGTCACCGCTGCTATTCTGCCTTGCCATTAATCCATTAAGCTATTTACTTGACAGCTTAGGCCATGGCTATAATTTGGCTCCTAGAAAACAACAAAGTGTAAAGATTTCTCCTCTCTTTGTCGATGATTTAAAAGTGTATAGCTCATCAGATGAGGAACTGAAAGCCCAGCTGTAGGTTGTCAAAACTTTTTCAGATGATACAAGAATATTATTTGGTCTTGATAAATGTGCAAAAGCAGCCTTTAAAGCAGGAAAACTGCAGCACCAGGAAAACATCAGCTTGGGACAAGAATGTAATGTAAAAGAACTTGAGCAAGAGGGGGTGCACAAATACTTGGGATTTGATGAAAGATCAACAAATAAAACATGAACAAATGTGAATAAAACTCAGTAAGGAATATTTCAGAAGACTTAAATTAATCCTGAAAACAGCACTGACATCTATGAAGAAAATTCAAGCTATAAATCAATTTGCTCTTTCTGTCCTAACTTACAGTTTTGGTTTGATTGACTGGCCCCAAAATGTGTTGGATAGATTAGACAGGAAAACAAGAAGGATGCTTCATGCTCACCAAATGATTTATAAAATTAGTGCACCAAGATTATATATTCCCCGTTCCAAAGGAGGGATGGGCCTCCTTGAAATTGATTATATGTATAGATCTGCAATCGTGGGACTCCACACATATTTGCTGACCTCACAAGACCCAAACATAGTGAAAATTTTGAAATATGAGGAGAATAAATCTAAGATGACTTCTCTGCTTAATTTAGCAGAAGCATATTGGTGTCAAGCAGTAATGGAAATCAAACCAGAGGTGGACAAAAATCAGGAAGCAACTGAATGTGCCAAAAAACAAAAGAAAAAATATAAGGTGAAAGACCAGATGAGATGGCAAGAAATGTGGAAAAGGAATAAATATAGTTGCAAGTATAGAAAACGTCTGGAAGAGCTTCATGTTGATCCGGAACGAACGCAGGATTGGTTAAGGAGAGGCAAATTCAAACCAAGAAATAAAAGGTTAATATAGGCAGCCCAAGATAGTGGGCTATGTACACATTGGTTTACAAAGTCCATTGAATATGTGAGAGAAACAAACAAATGTAAGTTTTGTAAAACCGAATTGGATGCAGTTGCACACCTTGTTGGAGGTTGCGACATACTAATGGCAGAAGGACTATATACTGAAAGGCATAATAATGTGGCAAGACTGTTGCACTGGGGATTGTGCAAACATTATGGTACTGAAGAAAACACTGGAAACATGAGCCACAAAGCATCATAGAAAATGATGAAGTTTATATCACATGGGACTACCCATTACCAACAGTTGAAAAGATAGCTGCTAGAAAACCGGATATAGTGGTTCAAGAAAAAAAACAAGAGTAGCATTGATGACTGAAATCACCACACCCAGTGACGTCAGTGTCTTGTGTACAGAGAGACACAAAGTCTTAAAATATCAGGATCTGCAGGCAGAAACGAGAGCAATGTGGCAGAAAGATACCCAGACAGTTCCAATAGTAGTAAGAGCAACGGGTCTTATAAAAAAGAATCTACAATCGTATTTAGATATGTTACCAGTCCATGTAAATCTGTACGAATTGCAGGAGGAGTCATTACTGGACACATTGTGAGTGCTCCGAAGAACACTTTTGGCTGACATCAAAGATTGAAACAATACTAATTTCATGAACTTTAATTGTACTTTGACTTAGGAATGGGGTCCATTCCCATCATGGTATTAGAAACACAAAAGACTTGGAGAAATCCAACAACAAGATTCTATAGGTATAAGAAGTGTACCAACTGTTTCTCTGACAGAAAGTAGCTGATGCTTGGAACAGACATTCAAATTATATTAAAGCAGGTACTAGTTTAGATATTTTTAAGAACAGCCTGGACACTTACTATGGGAACAAGTGTTTTGGTATATTGGCAATCTAGAAGGGCATTAATGCCAGTGCTTGAAATATTTATATGTCTGCATGTATTCAAAAAATGGAGGTGAGGTAGGACCTAGATAGGGCAGAAAATGTTAAAATTGTAGTTAAGGTGGGGTATAAAGCAGCTTCATAAATAAGCATACATATGGAGAGAATAAGGTTATATTATAAGTAGAGAGGTGGGGGATAAGCAGCACCACAAAATTATGTATACGGCTGGGAGATGCTCGTAAAACGGCAATATTTTACTTGAGGGCCTCACCAGATGTGCAGTAGCAAGCTCCACACAAACCCCCCCCCCCCCCCTATGATATGTCATTCATGAATATGCATTCCCTCCTAATATACCATCGGATGTCAAAAAAAGAAAACAAGCGCACTGACATGTAATATGACAACAAATAAAACAGTAAAACGTTACCAACATCAGTAATTCCCAATATTACAATATTACATTTTATAAGAAAATAACGTACTATATTAACTATATTCAGGTACAGGATTAACTGTTAATGTTACATTTTACATTGCATTAAAGGTTACATAAGGTTAAAGTTAAGGTGTGATACTTTGTTTTTGGTATATAAGCCTGTGTGAGGCTGCAATTACTGATGTGGCATACTCCAAGAAATAGGCTATTACAAACTGGGGTGGTATATGACCCTACCTGTTTGTGCTTCTATCGTCTACAGTAAGGGTTTATAGTGCATTAACCTTTTGTATTTACGTTAATATTCTCACATCATGTATGCATAGTTAGGCACATACTGATGCATACTTTTATAGCGTTAGCACGTGCGATTACTTGAAAGCAAATTAAACTTTTTTATACTAAACTAAATTATAAACATTAAATAAACATAAAGTGAATATTTCTAGTGACATACAGCCAGATGGGTAAACGGCAAAAGCGGCAAAAAATAGTTCATATTGTAGCCTTCTAGTGCTACCGTTTGCCCATCTTGCTGGATGTTGCTTGAAATATTCACTTTATGTTTCTGCTTCTATCGTCTACAGTAAGGGTTTATAGTGCATTAACCTTTTGTGTTTTGGAAGTAGTATGTACATTTAATTTACATTAATATTCTCACATCATGTATGCACGCGCGATTACTTGAAGGCTAATTACATATGCAGACTGAGTTGTCACTCAATTCGCGACACGCCCACTTCTGCGCAAAACGAAATGGTGAGGCCCTCAAGTAAAATATCGCCCATAAAACTATTCAGGTTTTGCCAGAGACTAGAATTCTGAATGAAGAGAAATGATTTTACGATACGTATCCTGAAGATAACAGTGGCATTTCTGCTGGAGATTTGCAGGAAAAGAGTCATTAATTCAATAGGTGAAGTTTCAGTTGCATTTTAAATGAGTTTGCATTCTGAAATAGCAACAAGTCCTGTTTTAACATTTATTCTGTCATTAATTTGCTAGTTGAAATAGCTATTAAACTAAAGAAAGGAAAACAGAATTATTAATAGAACTCTGAACTAGTGTTTGAGTCCATTTCTGCTTCTGATGGAGTTACTGAAGGTCATTATACATCACTTTCTCTGAAGTGCACTAAATATCAGAGCATGCGTGGCTGCTTATTTCTTTATTTCTGCTGTTTAAGGAAATCTTCTTTTACCAACAGAACTGTAAGCTTCTTAAATATGGCATTTTCTTCTCTTCTGATGCACTCTCCCAGTCAAATATATTACAGGCTTTTAACTCAATTTCTGTGTAGTATACTGCATTTAATATTTTAGAAACCGGTAAGTAACCAAGTAGAATTACATTTGTACTTCAACAATTGTTTTTCTAGCTGTAGAAATATCAAGTGGAAAATTTTAGAAGATACAGATCCAAGATGACATTTCTGCTTTTCCAGTATACTGATAAAAGTCTGTGTGTTCCATTACACTTGCAAATGTCACTATTGCAGTTCTTGAGGTTTGGCTGAGTTATTTCCCTGTTCTACTCAGATCATGAATCATACTAGTTTAAAATTAATTTTGTAAATGCTCTGATGATGTTGCTAAGATACGAGAAAACAGTTTTTATACAATAGATGTGCGTGTCCATAACTGAATTTTGTTAGCTGCTGTGATGGTGTTGCTAAGAAACGAGAAAACAGTTCTTACACAATAGATGTATGTGACTGTGACTGTGACTGCTCAAACACTCCTAGAATGCTTAGAATTCAAAACTTGCAGCTTCTATACTTCATTTCCAAGTCTGAAAGCTTTTTTATAGGTCTATTTTTTTCAGAAGTAGTGAAATCTTGATTTGCAGTTCTTTGTGCTGAAAAAATAATGTCTCAGTCTTTTCAGTCATTCTAGTTGATCAAAACGTTCCTGGTTATCTCCTTTTAATTCATTTACACCAGTAATTACTTGCCGACAAGTTGCAAACTGGCAAGTTAGTGCTTTTCTTTATTTATTTGTCTTTGTTTACTGAGAAATACCTACTGGGCAAAGTTCATTTTCAGTAGAGGGCCAGGGAGTAAAGCTTAAATAGATACAGCTAAGATATTCATGACAAAACAACTTTTTGCCAGTTTTCAAAACATCTAGATCCAAGTATGTAATTATTCTATAGTGACCCTACACAAAGATAAACAAGTATTTCTTCTATGGTGATATTATACATTATATTAAATTCCATGTATAAAACATTTTGTATGCAAACAGTTCATGTGCAGTATATGTGACAAGTGGGTATTAGATATGATGTATAAGAAGTGGGTAAAGATGTTTACAGTAATAAGGATTATGATTGAGTCTCTAATCATAACCAGTGTTCGAGACATGGATGCCAAGAAATACACCTGGAGAATGAAGAAATATTAAGCAAAAGAAACGATATGAAGTAAATGAAGATAGTTATATATGTATGCCTGCACTGATCTCTAGCTATATATAGAGCTCAAGAGTTTGAGCACTTGAAATACTGACTGTAAAGTTCAAAGATGAAATTTTTTAATGTTGCTGTTACTTAGGTGTGCAAGATTGTGGTACAGTGGGGACTGGGGAATTTGCCCTTTCCTCATTGTAGTGTGATTGTGAAGTTAATATATATATATATATATATATATATATATATATATATATATATATATATATATATATATGGGTCTAGGTTAGAAGATCGACAGCCGACATCACCGACAATGGATTAGCGGGCGCCAGATGATCGACATTCGGAAGACCGACGCTACGGATGAAAACGCCGACGCCAGGGATAGTGACTTGGAAAGAAGGCTGTGTGAGTATGCGGTGGTGACGGACGTTAGGGTGCGAGTAAGGTAAGTGTGGATAGTGACAGTCTGTGGGGATAGGGGTGGGTTAAGTGAGTTAGGGTTAGGGCCGGGTTAGGTAAGTGTGCGGTAGTGGTATTTTTGGGTTAGGGGTGGGTTAAGTGAGTTAGGGTTAGGCCGGGTTAGGTAAGTGTGGTAGTGGTATTTTTGGGTTAGGTGGGTTAAGTGAGTTAGGGTTAGGGCGGGTTAGGTAAGTGCGGTAGTAGTATTTTTGGGTTACGGGCGGTTAAGTGAGTTAGGGTTAGGGGGTTAGCTGAGTGTGCGATAGTGATGGACCTTAGGGTAAGGGTTTGGGTTAGGGTTGTACATAGTTGTGTGTGTGAGGTTTAGTGTGGGTTTGTGAGGATTTTGGTGTGCTTGTGTTCTGTGTGTGGTTTTGGATAGGGATGTGTTTTGTTAGTTGATTGTTGTTATTGTGGTGTGTGCAGTGTATGGGGTTTCGTGTTTGTGGACTGTCGGTTACTTGTTTGTCGGGCATGTGAGGTGTCGTGGTTATGGTTTGTCGATTATGAGGTATGGATGTTTCTGTTGTTGGTGAAAGTAGCTGTCGAAGTTATAACCTAGAACCATATATATATATATATATATATATATATATATATATATATATATATATATATATATGTATATATCTATACACACACATATATATATATATATATATATATATATATATATATATATATATATATATATATATATATATATATATATATATATATATATATATATATGTATGGGTCTACTTGAGTTGGACAAAGACCAGAAGATCGAAATCCAGAACGCCAAGATAAAAACGAAACCGCAGAACACCGAAAAGTGCGAAATTCAAATTCACGATGTTATGGGAGTTTGAATTAGCGCTTTTTGTATTCTGCTGTAGTTAAGTGTGTGTGTGTGAGTGTATTTGTGAGGGGAAATGCTGTGTGTAAGTGTGTGTTGTGACTGTGGTGTGTGTGTGTGAGGGACTGTACTGTGTGGGTGTGTGTTTGCCTTGTGTGTCTGTTTATGCGATCTCGGAGTTAGAATATTAAAGTAGGGGGGGTGCAGGGGTGCTTGCCCCCCTGCCTATCATTAGTGTAGGGTGTTTTGTTTAGTAGTGTGGGGCAGCTGTGTGTGGGTGTTTTTGTGTGTTGTGTGTGTTTTGTAAACTTACGTGTTTTTTGGTGTTCTGGGGTTTCGTTGTTTTCGTCTCGGTGTTCTGCATTTCGTTCTTCTGGTCTTTTGTTGTTATGAAATAAACCTATATATATATATATATATATATATATATATATATATATATATATATATATTTAAAATATTTATATGCAATGTATGAATGCAGGAGGTGAAACCCCTGCAAAAAATATTTTTTTTGTTTTGCTTTGAATCCTTTGATTTGAAGTAGTTTGTATTCAAATCTTTTGGATATATATTTCTTAGTGTTCAAGCTTGTTATATGTTGAAGGGAGCAGATACAATAAATAATGTTTTTTTTTTTTTTATTTGAGTTAAATATAAAAAGATCACTCTTTTATTGTTTGCTGTTTTGAGTAAATTTCATGTTAGAATCATACACAGACACACGCACACACACACACACACACACGCGCGTGTGTGTGTGTGTGTGTGTGTGTGTGTGTGTGTGTGTGTGTGTGTGTGTGTGTGTACATACCTCTCAAGTGTACCTCATTATAGGGAATGTTTCTCATTTTGAGTCTTAAAAAGTCCATGTTCCTCAAAAGTTCCACATAGCAAGGGTCTGTAATACATTCTGTGTTAGACTTTTTTTAATTGATGTCCATGGTAAATAATACTAAATATTATACAATGACTGACCAATTAGCATTCAAAAATGACCCAGCATGCCCATTGTAAATCCCAGAATATACCAATGGGAAAAGATCCAGTCGCTTGGACTTTTTCCCGTTAGTATTTCTCATAATTTTTTTTTTCTTTTTTTTTTTACTTTTTT
>NC_056747.1:796240109-796272609 GCF_019279795.1 Protopterus annectens
TACAAAATGGAATGTAGAAAATATCACATTAGGATATTTATAGTTGATTCTGATATGTAAAATTTGACTGAAAATATAAATAATGAAGATAATGTAATTATATAATTCAAAACAGAGATGAACAGGGTATACATATGTATAATGAAAGAGGAAATGATAAATCAGATAATATGAAAGGGAAAATAAATCAATAAGAACAAAAACAGAATTGTGAAGTGAAATTCAAAAAGTGTGTGTGTGGTATAAAGGAAGGAAAGAAACAAGAAGAAAGTGATGAAAAAATTGTGCTTGTGCAAACAGAACAGACCTGAAATGTTGGGTTTTAAAGAAGAAGATGAAGGTATAGAAAATAACAATAATGTAGCATGGCCCAGAAGGAAACATTTTTTGGAAGAAGGGTGCCGGGTAGGAAAAGAAGAATTAAAATTTCTTCTTCAGCAACCAAAAGAAACAAATGGAATGCAGTGGGTTTGGAATCAATGAATGTTAACAATCCCGAAATGATGTTAGAAACAATGATGGGCACACTTAGGTACACATATAATATGTTTGGTGTTCACAAGGTTTTTGGTAGAAGAGAAAAGAATACAGATGTAATGCTTATGGGTTAATAAAGTGTTAAAACTTAAGTACAGAAACTTGCTCAGGAGCAGCAGTTTTGTTTATTAAGTCTGAGCTTAATTTCTTTGGTTCATAATAAAGTAGGGGATTCATAGGTTCATAGGTAGGTACTAGGCTACTGACCCAAGGGCCTACGTAAGCCTAGCCAGCAAGGTACCATAGCTTACGCCACCCAAGAAAGTTATTTTCCTGTTGCTGAACAGAACAAATGCCATTCAGAATAATTTTTGTGTATGCATACACCACAATAAAAGAAAAGTAAGGGGTGTTTGATGGTTATTAACATGGATATAATAATATCAGAGGATTTTAATTATAATTTAAGGTAATAAATGGAAATTAATGCAAAATATGGTAAATTGTTATGTAAAAATGAAATGTTAACTTGGACAATATCAGTTACACTTGTGATGAATATGCCAACATAATATCCCTGCAATTGTTGATACATGCAATGGGCTCGTTACATACACCTGAGCTACCTCCTATTCAGGTAGCTAGGTCCTCGGTTAAGTATTTCGCTTGAAGGATGGCACACTCAGTAGTGCAGCAATGCACTATTATCATTGACAAATGAACTTAACCGCCTTATGTGGGAAAAGAACCCACAGTCTTCTGATCTTTGAGGTATCGATGTCAAGTGCATTACCTGATAGTCCATCCATACTTGCTGGCTAAGCTTTAAATTAACCAAAAAGAATTAAAAATTTTTTCTTCACAATAAAGTGCTTTACTATATATTAGTTTAAATTAGTCTATATTGTCCTTAGATCTTTAATGATGATACATTTTTATGATTTGACCATTTATTTTGTAATCATAATTTCTACCTTTTTTTGCAAAGTCTGTACACTGGCCTGAATGCACCATTAAAATATTAAAAAATAAAAAAAAAATGTAAAAGTCAGCGGCATTCAGAAGTCTTAGAACTGGAGCACCTGAATGTCCATAAGGGGTCATTTGCATATATCACATGGACCTCCTTCAAAGAAAGTTCATGGTATTATGCATTGAAGTCTTTCTATTTCTTCACTTTTTGTCTTTTCTTTGTGACATTTTTACCCTTTGTTTTTGGTAATACACTAAATTTACTGGCTGTATACAGGAGAATAAATACAAAATAATGCTTCTGAGAATCAGGAATGAATCCAGGAGTGGAGTATATAGCTGAGCAGCTACAAAAACAGGAAAAAGACATTGGAATAGTTATACATCAAATTACTTAAAGTTAAGCAATCATAGTGATAAATAAGTCATAAGACAGGCTGGTAAATCACTTGGACATATAAGAGGAAGCATCACCGTTAGAAAACATGAAGTTATCTCACTATACAGACAGTAGGTAAAAGCCCATCTATAGCAACGTGTGCATTTCTGAAGACTTCATCAGCATAACACTGTGGACAGAATAAAATTAGTTTGTTCCTTTTTACTTTCTCCAACTTTTTAGGGTTTCTAATACTATGATGGGAATGGACCCCATTCCTAAGTCAAAGTACGATTAAAGTTCATGAAATTAGTATTGTTTCAGTCTTTGATGTCAGCCAAAAGTGCTCTTCGGAGCACCTGCAGTGTGCCCAGTAATGACTCCTGCAATTCGTACGGAGTTAACATGGATTGGTAACATATCTAAATACGATTGTAGATTCTTTTTTATAAGACCCATTGCTCCTACTACTATTGGAAATGTCTGGGTATTTTTCTTCTACATTGCTCTCATTTCTGCCTGCCGATCCTGATATTTTATGACTTTGTGTCCCTCTGTACGCAAGACACTGTAGGTGGTTTTAATGATCAATGTTACTCTTGTCTTCTTTTCTTGAACCACTATATCCGGCTTTCTAGCATCTATCTTTTGAACTGTTGGCAATGGGTGGACCTAAGTGATATAAACTTCATCATTTTCTATGATGCTTTGTGGCTCATGTTTCCAGTGTTTTTCAGCCACTTCAGTACCATAATGTTTGCACAATCCCCAGTGCAACAATCTTGCCACATTATTATGACTTTCAGTACACAGTCCTTCTACCATTAGTATGTCGCAACCTGCAACAAGGTGTGCAACTGTTTCCAATTCAGTTTTACAAAACCTACATTTGTCTGTTTCTCCCACGTGTTCAGTGGACTTTGCAAACCAACATGTACATAGCCCACTATCTTGGGCTGGCAATATTAACCTTTCATTTCTTGGTTTGAATTCACCTCTCCTTAACCATTTCTGCGTTCATTCCTGATCAACATGAGGTTCTTCCAGATTTCTATACTTGCAACTATACTTATGCTTTTTCCACATTTCTTGCCTTCTCATCTGGTCCTTCACCTTATATTCTTTATTTTGTTTTTTGACACATTCAGTTGCTGTCTGATTTTTATCCACCTCCTGTTTGATTTCCATTCCTGCTTGATGCCGATATGCTTCTGCTAAATTAAGCAGAGAAGTCAACTTAGATTTATTCTCCTCATGTTTCAAAACGTTCACTATGTTTGGGTCTTGTGAGGTCAGCAGATGTGTGTGGAGTCCCAAGATTGCAGATCTATACATATAATCAATTTCAAGGATGCCCATCCCTCCTTCAGAACGGGGAATATATAATCTTGGTATTCACTGATTTTATAAATCATTTGGTGAGGATGAAGCATCCTTCCTGTTTTCCTATTTAATCTCTCCAACATGTTTTGCGGCCAGTCAATCACTCCAAAACTGTAAGTTTGGACAGGAAGAGAAAATTGGTTTATAGTTGAATTTTGTTCCTAGATGTCAGTGCTGTTTTCAGGATTAATTTAAGTCTTCTGAAATAATCCTTACTAAGATTTATTCACATTTTCATGTTTTATTGTTGACCCTTCATCAATTCCCAATTATTTATGCACTCCCTCTTGCTCAAGTTTTTTTATATCACATTCTTGTCCCAAGCTGATGTTTTCCTGGTGCTGCAGTTTTCCTGCTTTAAAGGTTGCTTTTGCACATTTATCAAGACTAAATAACATTCTTGTATCATCTGAAAAAGTTTTGACAACCTGCAGCTGTGCTTTCAGTTCCTCGTCTGATGAGCTATACACTTTTAAATCATCGACAAAGAGAAGATGAGAAGTCTTTACACTTTGTTGTTTTCTAGGAGCCAAATTATAGCCATGGCCTAAGCTGTTAAATAAACAGCTTAATGGATTAATGGCAAGGCAGAATAGCAGCGGTGACAAAGATTCACCCTGGAATATCCCCCTTTGAATTTTTACCCCTGGGATAATAATTTGTCTTTTATCATGGCTTAATTACGAAGTGGTCTGCCACTGTTTCATGGTTACTGTAATGTAGTCTATGAGTGTAGGGTGCATCTTATACATTTTTAAGCACTCTTTTATCCATGAATGTGGGATACTATCAAATGCTTTTTTGTAGTCAATCCACGCCATACTTAGATTCTTCCCCTTTTTACAGTTCTCCACTATGACGTTATTTAACAACAAATTATCCTTTGTTCCATATGACTTTCTTTTATACCCCTTTTGTTCTACTGCCATAATTGAGTTTTCTTCTAAATGAGTATAAACTTTATCAGCATCAATTCCCATGTAAAGTTTATATGTCATCTGAAAGCAAGTTATTGGTCTATAATTTTTAGGGTAGCTTGCAGATTCACTCTTAAGTAGGAGCATTGATTTTCCTGATGTTAACCAG
Source organism: Protopterus annectens (assembly GCF_019279795.1). Lineage (NCBI taxonomy): Eukaryota > Metazoa > Chordata > Ceratodontiformes > Protopteridae > Protopterus > Protopterus annectens. The sequence goes on from NC_056747.1 coordinate 796,244,407, forward strand.
GTTGGTGTCTGTTCGGGGTGTGCATATAAATAGTTCTTACTCATGGCTACATCTTCGTGCAAAGATGTTAATATTTTCAGACAAAAATTAGATACTGCATCTGGGCTTGGAGTTTTCCAATTAGAGGCTTTTCTTAACTTTGTTTCAATCTCTCTGGCTGTTACTTCATCCAATTTCATATCCTGTACCTTTGAACCTCTTATTATTTCTTTAACTTCTTCTGTCCATTTAGCATCTTTGTTATGTTCCACAGGATCTTCATAGATGCTTCTCCAAAATGTATCTATTTCTTCTTTTTTTGGTGGCCTTTCAATTCCTTTTACCTTATTTCCCAATTCTCTGTAAAACATTTTTGGATCATCAATAAATTGCTTATTTTGTACTTTTCCTTTATATTTATTTTTATATCTTCTAAGTCTTTCTGCCTGTGCTGAAATTTTTAGTTTATTTGCAATAATGCGTGATAGATCCTGGTCTGTTCTAATACTGCACATTGCTTTTATCACATCTACTTTTCTTACTATTTTTGTTGATCTGTTCCCTCTTCTATAATCTTCTAACAGTGACACTTCTTGTCTTAATTACTTTATAGTTTTCTCTATTAGATATTTCCATGATGGTATTCGATTTCTCCCCTTCCTTTCCCCTCACTATCCAGTGTTCTTGTGGTAGAACTTTATCAGTTATTAATTTAGCTGCACAGTAATATATCCTGTTTACTTCTGTTATATCACATGGATCTCTACGAACAGTTTTAATTACTGCGTTCATTTATTTTATCAAACGTCTGACTTTCTGGGTTTTATTAACCTTCTGCAGTCTATTTCTCTCATTGATCTTAATATATCTATCCATGTCCATTAAATCAAGCAACTCTTCTGTTAGCTCATTTTCTTCCAAACTGAGGAAACATCCCTTGTTTTTCGTTTCTTGCGGGCATGCTATAGAAAGCTCTATAGCATCTTCCTGTGGCACATTCTCTTCAATTTCATCCTGTGTCATCTGTAGCTCTGTCATATGGGAACTCATTGGCCTATCACTCCTCAACATTGACTGCATCAGAGTTTCCACAGTTTCCAGTTCCTTTCCTTGCTGTCTAGCTTCAAGTGAACATTTATACTGGTTTCCTGTGGCAGGTTCCAAAATATCTTGATATGGCACCTCACCAATCACTTCCCGTTCCACTGGTTTCCCCTTAATTTGGATATCCACTGCTCTATCCTGTTGTGGTGCTTTCTGCATTTGATTTTCTACACGGAATACTCCTCTTTGCAGCTGCTCCATAACCTCAATTTCTATTTCTTTGACTTCTCCGTTACTAATCTCCTTTTTTACTTTTCCTCTTTGTCTTCTTATTTTTTGTAATGTAAAGTTTTCCATACCTGGATTCCTTTGCCTGTATTTCTCTTCAAATATCTTTGGTGCTGCTCTTTTTGTATTGGTTAGTTTTGCTTTCTGCTTTGCATAAATATTACATCATATTAAATCTCTTTTTCTTTCCCATGTCCAAATGTCTTCTTCAGATGTTTCCTGATCTTTCTGTTTCTCCATACTTTAAGGAATCACTCCATCCTGCTGTGATGTAGCCTGAGCTAGACCTTCTACACCAAATCCTTCACTTCGCAGACACTCCATAACTTCAATTTCTATTTTTTAACTTCTGCTTTACTAATCTTCTTTTCTATGTTCCATCTTTGTGATGTTATTTTTTTATTGTGAATTTTTACATACCTGGATGCCTTTGCCCGTATTTCCCTTTGAATATTTTTGGGGCTACCTTCTTCACATTGATTAATGCGCCTTTCTCCTTTGCATAAATATTGTAGCATATGAAATCTCTCTTTCTTTCCAATGTCCATATTTAATTTTATACTTTTCAAATATCTCTTGGTTTTGTTGTTTATATTTTCGCACTTCCACAGATGCTTCTTTTTCCAAACAGATCAAGGTTTCGTGATCTATATACTGTTTTTCACAAATCTGTTGTATGAATGAACACAATTTTTCATTTGAAGATTCTGACAGTTTTTCCTGCGGAAGTATTTTTCTTTCCTCTAATTTCTCTCTTAACCATTTTGTATATCTTGTGTGTGGAAATTCTGGGCTTTTTGCATAATAGTAACAATATATAACTTCTTTCTTATCCTCAGTAGTCCACTTTATTGTCTTTACGGCTCTTCTTTGGCCCATCAGTTTTTGTGTTTTTTGTGGACTGCTACTTCCTTCTACAACAGGGGGGCATCCTCCCCCTGGGCCTGGCCTGGCCACATTGTAGGAATGTTTCCATATTTTGAGGATTCTACACTCATCTTTTCCAGTCCTGATACCAGTGCACCTACCAGGATTGGACAATTTGTTATCCTGGGTCTTGTGCACCCAGTTATCTTTTTTAGTTTTTAACCTACTTCTGTCCATGATATATGCTATATAAATACAGTCTATATATCAGTGTCACCTTGATGAGATTTTAAAACAGGGTCCACCTCATGAAGGTACTCACCACGACTTGAGGATGAATTCAGTTTCAGCACTACTACTCTCCTTTATTTGCTGACTTTTCATCTCTCCATTCAGACCCCAGTTCAGTGCGCAGTAACACATGTAACCACAGTCTGTATAGCTTTGAGGAAAAAAGAGATAGAAGAGATGGTGACATGAGAAGAACTTTCAAATACACAAACAGAATTCATGAAGTCCATCTGGGCAACAAAGAGAAAAACACAAATTAGAAATGAGAACATGAGGAGCATTTTGAGGGCAGCTTAGGAGATATATAGGGAAGTACTATTTCAAACAAAGACTAATGCATAACTACAGCAGTCTTCCTAAGCAGGTATTAGAATAAAAACTGTTGAATGAATTAGATAATGCTTGGGACAGGCATACGTGTATACTTAGAGAGAGAGAGAGAGAGAGAGAGAGAGAGAGTGAGAGAGAGAGAAAAACTAAGAGAAACTGAGAGATAGAGAGAGAGTGTGTGTGTCTGTCTGTGTGTATGTGTGTGTGTGTATGTGTGTGTGTGTGTGTGTGTGTGTGTGTGTGTGTGTGTGTGTGTGTGTGTGTGTGTGTGTGTGTGTGTGTGTGTGTGTGTGTGTTTGTGTGTTAGGAGGAGGTTATAAGGCATTTGATAAGCAAGGCCAGCAAATTATCCAGGAATGTTGGGCAGACTAAGTCGGGCGGCCACGGTGGTGCAGCGGTTAGCAGTGTCGCCTCACAGCAAGAGGTTCTCCGGTTCGATCCTAGGCTGGGGTGCCTTCTGTGTGGAGTCTGCATGTCCTCCCTGTGGTCGTGTGAGTTTGCTCCGGGTGCTCCATTTTCCTCCCACATCCCAAAGACATTCTGTAGGTGGATTGGACACTCTAAATTGGCCCTAGGTGCGAGTGTGTGCATGTGTGTGCCTTCTGTGGAAGGTTGGGTGCCGGGCTGGCAACTCAACACTGTAAAACTCCACTGCCAATCATGAGCGGACAGGTGATCCACTGTGGTGACCCCTAACCGGGAAAAGCCGAAAGAAGATTGGGCAGACTGTAGGTCATATGGTCTTTACCTGCTGTCAAAATCTATATTTTGAGCCTGCCAGAACATGATGCATTTATGACTGCATGTTGGACATTGCACCTAATTTCTCTATGACAGACTGTCAGAGATTGATTAAGCTGATCTATTAGAAACAAAATGTATGAAATTAACAAATAGTAGCCCTGCTAATTTCAGTGCAAAATGATATTACAAAATGGTTAATGTTGATTGAATAAAACTGCCACTCAATGTATTGCTAACTCAGCTGACATGGAAAGTAATGTAACCAGGTTGCCTTCTTATGAACATCCCTAACCGTAAAGAACTATGTCTCATCATCAATCTGCTGCCACTGACAAGAAGTATATTGCCTTTTTGTAAGCTCTATGACCTGTGGGAGCTGATCCTCAGTTAATTCTTTCCTCATTCAAATTACTCCTTGTAAATTTTTTTTTGCAATAGGTCAGCTGCAGTTTTAATTCAGACTAAGACAATTCACCTAAATGCTTTCTTCTTATTCTGATAACACTTTAAATGAAGTGGGCTAAGCTTCACAGTTTACATTCATGTCTAAGGTTTGTCTTCCAGGAGGTCAGCGCACATGTGCTTTAAACATAACTTACCACCAGCTTTCCATTATATGTGTTATGTCTTTTTAATGAGATGGTGATGTACTTGCATGCTCTGATGGAAGCTACAAAACACTGGTAGAGCTGTCTGGTAAATGTTACAATGTTCACAATACAGCATGCATGGTAGTATGGATATTTCCCTTCCAGTCTCACCAGTGTGTGCAGCATCTCCTGATCTCAGAAAGTCCACAATACCTCCTCCTCCACACTGCAATAATCTCTGGCCACATTGCTAGATTCTACCCTCTCTCTGTACCCTCATGGTAATCTAGGAACTAGCAGGAAGTATCGTCTTTGAAGTCTGACATTTGCCTGGAAAGTAATTATGTCTCAAGAAGGCCTTCAGCAAGGAACAGTAACTCTAACCCCACAATAGGTACAGAGGTTCAATGGTAGATGCATGGTCCAAGAGATCATTAAGAAGACTAACCCAATTTCCAGAGTACTGTCTGTTTAAGTGACTTCTCAAAGTCCAGTATGCAATTAGAGCATGAGGAAATCAAACCCTAGACTACAAGCAGCTCATTAAAAGGTTGATAGCTTTAATCCTCTGTAGGAACTGTCAGATATCATTAATAACTTTACACCTTGTGAACTTTACAAAGTTTTGCTCGTCCAGTTCAGAAATGTATGGAATTCACCTCAGTGCCAGAAGCATCAGGTGCAAAGTTCCTGGCTTCCTGGCTTGGGATGCTCCATCCACGCCAGGTGTCTCTACTTCCTTGATGCCCAGGCTTAAACCTTTCACTTACAGTTACATATTGAAAGGTAGCATCTTTCAATCAAATTAGTCAGTTTCTAATATCCTTTTCCCCATGCATCTAACACACAAACTAAAAACGATTTGTGTTCTCTCACTGGTTTAACACAGTCAATATAGGTCAAACATCTTTGCTTGTCATACATTGACAGTCAAAATACTTAACCATAAAATGATGAAATTAATACTTTGCAATTATCCATCATAATATGACATTTATACTGTGCAGTTCTCCACTATTACATATTGAAATTAATACTTTGCAGTTTTACTTTTTTTTAATTCACTTCATCTTCCTCTTGGACTTAACACACACTCTCTCTCTCTCTATCTATCTCTGTCACCATCAGCATCTAGTTCAAATTCAAGGTTCTTCTCATTCTTCTGGTAAAGTCCTACACTTTTGCCTTTTTCATACATCTTTCATTGAAAGAGAATGAATGATTTCAATGGTATAGTCTCTCACTTGCCCCTTTTACTGGAAGAGGCCTGAGAAGCTTGATGATTTGTTTTCTGTTGAGTAATCTGTTTCCTCCACCACCTGCTGTGCTTCTACATACAATGTTGTCCCACCAGAAAAAAAAATACTTTGAAAACTGCTAGATTTAACAAACTGAATCTCATCCCATACTCACAACATCTGATTGCTGGGATGAATTTGCTTCTTTTTTGCCTGGTGTACAACAAAACAATCATTTTCCACAAATAACTCTGGTGTCACCAGCTTTCAACATGTTTCCCCTCTGCCACATTTTGCTCTGGAGCATATTTTGCACTGCAAATAACAGAACTGCTGTTAAGTAATATCACCAATTCCACTGATAATACTGATCAATCAAGTTCTGAAACCTTAAATTATATTTCTATGTGACAGGATAGACAGGGTACTGTCTTTTTTATTTGCCTTTAATAAACTAGACCTATCACTTTCAAAGACACAGTTCCTTTTCAATATCGGCACTTTGAGGATGCAGTGTTAAATACAAGATAGTTTACTAACTTCATCTCAAATACAGTTATCCATTACCATGGACTGTCTAAACGCTAAAGTAAAAAAATAAACTCATAGTGTCTGGTGATTTAGCACTGATAGGAGGAATACTAACTCCATCACTCCACTATCAAAACTGCCAAGAAGATTAGCACAGTTAGTAGACTGAGCTAGTTTCTGACTCAGTATCCACTACACCTAACCATGATGGAATTGCATATGTGCCATTAGCAATCAATGTTCAGTCTTTGATATCTACAATTATGCACCTCTAAGAGCTCCCACCTTGACCATCTGCAGTGAGAGAGGCTTCAGAAACTTCTCCCAGCATTCCAAGAGCAGTTAACTCATTTCCAAACTCACATTTGGTAGCTTGCCTTAACTTCATCCACTACTGATGATTACATGCAGTATATCAGGCACATTTTTAGCATTGTTGCAGAAACCCATATCCATGAAGACCATTGATGGCACAATATAAAGTACAGAATGAATCACACCTCCATGAAGAAAACTATAGATGGAAATTTAGGATGGAAAGTGTACATGTAAATACCAGTGATTCTCTGGTTAAGCAACAAATTCACAATCCTGGCCAGAGAAGACACAAAACATTTTTGAAATGTTTCTAACCACCACCTTGTCTCGGTCTAAAGCAATCTGGAAAGGTGCAAAATCCATTAATTTCTGCACCTACTCTTCCTCAATGCCCAGTTTGAACAATAATATTGGTTGCATGTGAGTTAGTAAAAAAAGAAGTCCGTAGAACTGAAGTCATCCCATGCAAACACAGTAGGGATTTTTGGCCAAGTAAATGTCATGCTGCGATCTCCACTCTAGATAGCTGTTTGTAAAGCTAATTTGAAATGCAATACTGTGATAGAAACAGAAATGGAAAATATAGGTGCTGAAGTGCTTAAAATACAGAATCATTTTCAAGAAAAGAACAGCTGTAGAAGAAAGACTGCATTTAAATAAAGGTTGACAGAATATATAAGCTCAGAATCAGCTGAAAGCGATTTTTGTTAATATGTGGAACTCAGAAAGGCACTGACACTGTCATCACTGGCAATACACATTTTATAATCTACAGCAATAGTAGGAGTTTACCAATAAAATCTGAAAATACAACACATTTAGAAACAAGAAGTATGTGACATTTTATTTAAAAATCAAGCTTGAAGTTAGGACAGAAATGAGAAATGGAAACTAATGGGCATTCTATTCTTCTCACTAATTACATTGGTTAGATCTGGAAGTCATGGCTCAGTCCTAGTAATACAATGCCAAGGAAAATTTAAATTTCAAATGTACCTAACAAGAAAACAAAGTAATTTTTTTCTTGAAGTAGGAATAGTGAACTCTTGCTCTGATTTTTTTGATATGTGCATGCACCATAAGATAAAAACAGTTTGCTTGAAAAATCTTTGAAGGAATAGATAAATCATATGGGGTATACCCTTGAGAGGTGAGCTCAATATGTCTAATTGGGGATGGGATATAAACTGAACAGAAGTAACTTTTACTCGTATTTTCTGAAGGGGCCTTCTAGTATTGCTTTAAATAAAACAACCAAGTGAAAGCTCCATTAAGAAGGAATATATTGTTTACTAGAACTATTAACCTGTGAATGTAGAGTGTCAACATCACTTTTGATATGTGATTGTAAATGTATTAAAATAAGGCTGAAAGTCTTAAATCTACACAGCCTGAAGAAAATTAGGTACAGCAGAATTAGAAAATAATGTACAACAGAGTTTTAATACGGTTCTACTTTCAAATCTTGAAATACAAAATTTCAGTATCTCAAGATGAGAATAATGAAAATCCATTACAATGAAAAATTAAAAAACTGAACGTCACTATACTGAAAGTTCATAATACCGAATTTTCAGTATGTATGTGACATTCTGTTTTTTAATGTAGCCTCCATTACAAAAATAAAAATATAAACACAACCTTCCTCCCTACACCATCACAAACCAAAACACACACACACCAACACAGCCCTACTAATCTACATTTAAGCACGTAGGCAAGCCCACCTGCACCCCCCCACACCCCCACTACTTATATATATATATATATATATATATATATATATATATATATATCAACTCCAAGGTCGCACTACAATGAAAAAAACAACAAAACTACCATTACACATCCTACACTTCCATTGCACTTTGTCAAACCTATACCTGCAAGAAACACACAAACTACATATGTACAAAAATCACCACTTTCAACACTTACACACACACACACGCACACACACACACACACACACTCTCACCTTCCTACCCCAACCTACTCTTAAAACTTACCAAAAAATTAAAACATAACGCATTTCTATCCAAAACCCTTACATACTACAAACCTACCTGAATCTCCAAGCATAACCAAACATTGACCGCCATGTCTACATCCCAGAAACCACTATACCTTAAAGGGACAGCACACTATACAGAACAGACTGCACTACAGCTACTTCAAATTTGGCAACCTCAGATTTGTTATTATGCAGTTTTGAACAACTGCACTTTCATTATTCTTGTTTCGAGATACTGAAATTCAATATTTCAGTATTTCAAGATTTGAAAGTAGAACCCTTAATACATACCCGGGAAGAAGGGCAGATAGACAGATAGGCAAGAGATTTGGTAGGTAGAAGCAAAACAAACTGCTGGGATATTGTGTTAGCTAAACTAATTAGTGTGAAGACCAGATATGTCTTCATAGTATTATCAAAAACCTAGTTTAAGAGAAGGGAAAGGTGAATAACTGCAGGACTAAGATAGCAAAATGCCTTACATGACATGTTGAGAAGGTCACCTGAGTGAACAGTATAACATTGAAGTATAATATTCAGACATGGCAGGTCAAAAGAAGGGTACAGAAAGGGAAGTGGAAAAGAATGGAAACTGAATACAAGCTGATTGCTGCATTGAAGTTTAACAGGAAGGCTTTATTCAATTAAAGGGTGCACTACGAATGCTAAGAAGGTAAATATGAACTTTTAAACTTCTGTAGAAAAACTTGTGGAGGTCTTTATTCTGCTGTTTTATCCCATTATGTTAATGAATTACCTGACCAGAAAAGAAAATATATAGTAGTGTAACAGACAGGTACATGACAGAGTAACAGTAACATGAATATTTTTAATTATTTGACGCAGAGGGGACTCATCAGGGTTGGTTGGGCACCTGCAACATTTTGTTTATAAAATTACTGCAGCAGAAAACAAAATTCCACTTACCTGGAAATGTAGCACTGTTCCTCTGTTTGCAAAGTTAGACAGAACATTCAGATATTAGAAACATTAGTTTGTATTGTACTCTTTTAAAGTCTCAACAGACAGATAGATATATAGATAGATAGATAGATAGATAGATAGATAGATAGATAGATAGACAGACAGACAGAGAGAGAAATATATGAAAAAATATCTAGTTCATGCAGTTTAGCATGACTTTGAAACACACTGATTATATATATTGAGTTGCATGTCATTTTGCAAATGAGTAACCCAGGCAAGAGATATGGGCTGATTACTGGTTTACTTGAACAGCATCAATGGAAGTGATAAACTGCACAATGGCATTTTGTTGCAAAGGTTGGGCAACTAAATGGCTGCCTGACATATGTGGTTAACTGAGGGTAGGTTATATTACTGGCAATAAAGGAATAATAAAGTGTGAAATGCCACAAAGGTCTGTTTGTGGCCCCTGCTAAGTTACTTCCAGTTTAAGGGACTGGAATGCAGAGCCAGATCATGGCATGGCCAAACTGAGGATGACAACAAGATGGAAGCAGTGATTTGTAAGTATAAGGGTGTTCATAGGTGTGTACTAGGCTAATGGCTCTGGAGCTTTTACAAGCCTAGCCCATAGGATTACCCTGGCATTGTGCCACCCGACCTTAGTTTCCAGTGCCTCTGTCGAGTAGAGCCACTGGAGTGATCCCCGGGGTGAATTTTCTATTTCCCATCTACTCATCAAGATTTCTCTTGAAGACGGCATGTATGGGTAGTTTATTCCATAGCATAGGCAGTCTCTGGGTTATGAAACTGTCCCTCCAGCACGTTCTGTTGATTGTGATAATGAGGTTGAAGTCTCTGGAGCGTGTGGTATGGCAGGATTGGGATTTCTTTAGATGTAGCATTTCTAACAGAGCTGGGTCAGACATGGCTTTGTAAGTCAAGCAGAGATCGCCTCTAATTAGGCAATATGAGACAGAGAATAGCTGGAGTTTTTTTTGAGTCTGTCCATATAGGACAAGTGTTTAAGGCCTAGGATCCTCTTTTTGAGGTACTTTTGCAGCCTCTCCAGTTGTTGCAGGTGTCTAGTGAGGTACATGCCAAATGGTGCATTGTACTCAATGACTGGCCTAATGAGAGAAGAGTAGAGGGAGACAATGACCTCTTTCTTCCTGGATGCAAAACCCTTAGTAATGAGATGTGCCACATAGAACGACTTTCTGACCACAGTGGCAGTGTGGTGGTCAAAAGAGAGGTTGCTGTCAACCTGTGTTCCCAGATCTCTTATAACACCTTCTGTGTTCAGTGGACTACCATCGATGTGGTAGTTCATAGGAACTGGGTTTTTCCCAAAGGGGATGACGACACATTTATTGGCATTGAGCTTAAGGCCATGGTTCTGACACCAGTCATTTGTCTCAGTGAGGCCTTTCTGTAGGATGTCAACATCACTTGGGGAGTTAATAATGGCTCCCAACTTGCAATTGTTTGCGAACTTTGTCAGACAGAATCCCTTTGTGTTGGCCTGGACTTCTGAGAAGCGGATACCAAACAGGAGAGGACCCAGGACCGATCCCTGTGGGACTCCACTCATGACTGGTTGGCAGTCTGACTTGGAGTCAGCTACATTCACACTGCTGGTTCTATCTGTGAGCCAGTTTGCAACCCACCTGGTGATATAGGGGTTGATGCCTCACTTAGTGAGTTTTTCTGTGATTCCTGAGTGGGGAATGGTATCAAAGGCCTTGGCCAGATCAAGGTAGGCTGTATGAACCACCTTGCCTTCATCCACAGCTCTGGTGACTAACTTAAAGAAGTTGGCCAAGATGAGCAGGCATGAGCTACCCTTCAAAAAACCAAACTGTGTGGGATCCAGAGTTTGGAGATTCCCTATATCCTTGTTTATTAGGTCCATGTTGATGTGTTCCATAGGCTTTGCATATTAGACTTCTCAGGCTAATGGGGCGATAGTTCCCAGGGTCTGTAGTTGCTCCTCCTTTGTGGAGAGGGATGACTATAGCAGTGTGCCATTTGGTAGGGACAAAGCCTGAGGTGAGGTGCCAGTTCACTCCTGTAGTTCATGTAGAACACAGCCAGGGATATTGTCAGGTCCCATAGAAGCTGTATTCTTGGCCTTGGACAGTGCTGTTTTAACCTGTGCAGCAGTAATACTGGGTTACTAGATTACAACAAGCAATGGATAATGGATGAGATTCACAGACATGGTATACATTATGAATGGCTACTACTACAGGAAATACACAGAAAAAAAAACACTGCAAAGCACAGCACACCAGGGTTGAGTCTCACTTGCACTAGAATAGCAGAGCTAATACAGTTCACAGCTAGTGATACTATGTATATCAAGGGTGTCACCTAACCCAGCACTGCAGTACAAGTGCAGTCCTCAACAACTGTGCCTTCAGTCACCAGCACAAGGATACAGGGTAATACATCACTGCGTCCACTGTTATTACATTGATTTCCTAAGTGCAAGCTGGGAAAAGCTTATAGCTTTACACTCACAAGATCACACAAAAAGCTGTCTACAGTTTGTAACTAGACATGTGTATACACGTCTGCTTTGTATGACTGATGCTACATTTACCAAAGCCTGACATATTGACCTATTAGTATGTCCTAACATCCACTTTGACTGCAACAATACAAGTACAGTCACAGGCAGGTACAGTAGCAGGCAAGGTTAAAGTACTTTTTCAGGGGACTGTAGCTCCTGCATCCACAGATGTGGGACCTCTGCTCCACAGTCCTAATTTCTATATACATTACCTATGAGGCTATACCATCATAGAAGAAAGTGAAATGCATTTATTCTACTTTCTTTTACCTGATGCAAAATTGGACATAGTATATTTACAGACTGGAGCGTGAGGACAGAGCTCCCACACTGGTGGAGCAGGTGGCCATGGATCCACAGTAACGATGATGAAAAGTCTCATGACTTTGAGTTATCATGGTGGTCTACCAAGCAAAAGTAAGGATCATGCGTAGAGGATGAAGCTCATCATATGTGATTTTAGTAGGTGCAAGAAGACCCTGTATACACAGCTGTATACATATTCCTGGCCATAGACTATTGCCAAGAATGCAGTTGATATAAAAATATTCTCATAACCCACCACTGCTGTAAACAGAGCACAGTTGCTTTGGCAAATCAGTGTGGTGGGTTGTTCTTCCAATAGGAAAGACAAATAAACCTTGAAACATAGTTGTGCAGAGATGCACAGAAGCAGAAAAAGACCATAATGAGATGAAAATGATGCTTAGTAGGCAGGAATGAGTATTGAGCTGCTTGCATGGTTAAAAACTGATTAACTGAGTAGGCCATTGCCATACACCAGGTACACTTGGTTGTACATTGCTTACTGCATAAATTAAGAAACTTCAGACACTTTAAGCTGATCAAACACATGCATGCACACACAACACACATGGGTGACTGAGTGCATGTGTGTGTGTGTGTGTGTGTGTGTGTGTGTGTGTGTGTGTGTGTGTGTGTGTGTGTGTGTGTGTGTGTGTGTGTATCTCTATTTACATGCTCCATCAAATTTAACCCCATTATCGTCTGTAGTTGCAATACATTGGAAGCATTCTGCTACTTTGTGCACACTAAACACAATTCCATGTGTTTTCACTCTCTTCCTTGCAATACTACAAGTGGTGGCTGCAAACACTGGTAGTGTGCGCACACTTATTTCCGTCTGTGAATGCCTTCCAACTTTATCCCCCTGTTACAGTATTGCAGAGTGTTAGGAGTGCATCCCGGTATATACCTGTGCATGGTTATGGAGACCACAACATACAGGGTGAAATTTATGCCTGGACTTACATTTAACTCTCAGTATCTTTTTGATTAGTATATTTGACCTTTTGGTGTTTTACATCTCTGAGAGTATAAATTGAGAACGATATTTAGGAACCATTTCATTTAACCATGGCTACTTATCAAATCAAAACGACAAAAAAATCAACTAAGACGAGATCTTAATGTATGCTGCTTTCCACAAAGTCATGACTGCAACTTTCAGACAGATAGATCTTAACATATATTTTTACAAGTTTCACGTAAGTGTAAGCTATAGTTAAATATTGTTCGCTTCTGTGTTCTTCTGTTCTTACAATAGTAATAGACATTTTCAGACTTGCATCACTTTTGACTCGATGTCAACAAGTTCTTCTAAGAAAAAAATGTGTAGGTGGTGCCTGCAGTGTTTATGTCAATGGCAGGACATTTGAATTTCTGTCACAAATGCCTTAAAATTTAAAAAGAAAGTATTTGAAACTATAAATAAAAAGTGTAAAACAATATTTAAAACACTTCATACCTATTGCAGTTAAAATGATAAAAGCACAAATATCAACTGAGTCAGAGATTAAATACCTAATCAGTACTGCAATATGTGAGTTAAACATTGCTATTTTGTTTATAATTGGAATTCCTACTATAGTGTACCAGCCGATTTGTGGTACTGCTACACAGGTAATACACAACTGCTTTGTTATATTGGAAATACTGCTGTTAAAAAAACATAATAGAAACAGTTTTTGAATGCCTATGAGTAAGAAGATGTCTATTTCAATTTAATTTAGCCTGAAAAATGACTGCCACATCTTGCTTTTTGATAAAGAAAAAACATATGGATATGAAAGGTTACCACGAGGTGTGCATGAATAACTTTTGCAAATTCAGAAACAGGCCTACCACAGTTCTTTTCACAAAGAAGTGCAGCACTGCTGTGGGCTATGTCTGTGGTTGTGCTACATGTTAATGAGACAGTCTGGGGACAGACATATGCTATTCAGCCATGTGATCTCCCTGTGGGAATACCTGAGGTAAGGCAGTTACACAGCCAAGCAACTCATAGAATCACATGACAGTGTAGAGTAGCATAGCGACTTCTGTCTGCTTGCGGTAGAGAACACAGCCAAACGGCCATCACAGTAGAGCTAAGTGCTGGTGAGTTTACTGGTCAGAAAGCGTTCGAGATAGTGTGAATGTGTGTGGCTGCATATGTGAATGTGTATGTCTGCATGGGAGGTAGCATTAGGGGTGTTGGGAGAGGATATGTTGGGGCATGTGTATGGATATGTGTCACTGTGAGTACAACTGGGTGGGAAGAGGACCTATGTGTGTGTGTGTGTGTGTGTGTGTGTGTGTGTGTGTGTGTGTGTGTGTGTGTGTGTGTGTGTGTGTGTGTATGCGTCTATCGGATGGGGTGGCTCTCATATCTCCACACACCCTTAGACTAATGAGCAAAGACTGCAACATTGGGTCATGGAGAAAACTTGACACTAGGGAATCCTTTAACTATGTGGGTCAGAGGGGAGAATGCTAGACACCAGGGATAAACTCTCTTACCATAACAACACACACAACAGAAAGAGGGGGGTGGGGTCTAGACACCAGGGATACTATATATAGAGTGCCTTAAATGCACTTATTTAAAAAAGTAAAAACATGGTGTGGGGAACCACTAGACAGCAGAGATACTATTAGGTAGCATGCCTTAAAAGCACTGCAAGAGGATCAAACCTGCACCTTTGCCATAGTAAAACTAACCTGCTGCATTAACTGATAAGTTAGTGCAGTAAAGTTTTTTTAAATATATGGTGAGTATTTTGGGCATTATTCCGTCCCTGCAACAGTTCTAGATGTATGCGGGGGTGGGACAGGGAATGGTGGGCATACCTTTGAAGCTTGTAGTATAACATAGGTCAAAATCAGGGATGGATTGTAAATATGCCTCCTACAAACTTAGAAAGTTGATAACAGCTTTTGCACTACCATGATTTATTGAAGGATATGAAATGTGAAATGTGAAACTCTAATGTCAGCATTAATGGCCGAAATAATTTTTGATTTACCAGGAAGGAAAAAGGAGACATTGGGGATGTTCTGACAACACAGGGACTGGTGTGGGGTATGCAGTCTATATGTGTGTGTAGTTGAACGTATTTAAGTTGTGTGAGAGAGTGAATGGGGGGGGGGTGTCTGTGCTATCACTTTGTGGCCACCACCACTGTTAACTACCATGGGAAGTACTGATCTGCACACATGGTAGTTAATGGCAATTCAGAGACAGGAAAATTAGCCAATATAAGGTCTTTCTTCATTGCAACTGATGTATGGTAAATAACACATCATGGAAATGGGGCATTTTTACCACAGCCCTTAATGCGAGAGGTAGGGTTCTTTATGAATTCCTGAAGTGGTCTTCAAGCTTACAATTCAAACTGTGACACTACAGTTTGATATAACTTTAATTTTACTGCTGTAAAGACAATACATACATTATAATCAAAAAGTAGGCATTTTAATTGTTTTACTACTTTATTATAGTAGCAGTTAGTGCCTAATTTATACTGTCCTGTAGTGTAAACTACTGCTTTTCAAACATACTAATGTTGTAGCCTTGGCCATATCAAGCAGAAGATGTATAGGAATGGGAGCAGTTTGATGGCCAACCACTAATGCATCCAAACAGTTGTAATAAATGTTGTTTCTCACTAATTTTAAATGTCATGATACAGCAAACAAAGACATCTAAACTGACAGATGTGTGCCAGTACTTCGACAAAATCCAATCGATTTGGGGCATCTATTGTACAACATGCATTTGTTATGCTTAATGTGCATGGTAATGCAAACTTAGCACTCAAGCCATCATATCTCTCAGCCTGGTCAGGGAGCGTTTACCCAAAACCTTATGTCAGTTCAAGTCTAGTGTGTAACATGTCAATAAAGATAATTTATACAGGTAACACTGACACATTAAAAATATTTCAGTGTAATCTTGTACTCAAAATATCAAGTGTGGGATTACAGGATATGATTCACTCTATGTTTTGGCACTGGGATTGTACCTTGACAGGAACCAGAAGTACATATTTGGACTATATTGTTTTGTATTGCTGAACATTGCAACAACAGGTTGTGGGTACTCCAGACAAGGACAAATGCCATAGATAACCTGTATGGACAGGTAACATTGCAAATTGTGTGTCCACTTGTCATTGGATCCACGGACTAAATTAATTTAATATACACTAGAATCTCCTATGCCTTCCATACTTCTATCACTCAGGTAAGGAGTTACTGTTATTGCTTTTATGCTGCCCCTCTGTTTGCTGCTAACTATGTTATCTTTGTATTTGATTGTCTTGTGGTTGTGTTGACATCTATTACTAAACATTGGATAGTAAATTATGTCATTAAGGTGCCAGTCCAACTTTTTACAGTTTATTTCGAATATCTTCTTACCATTTTGTGTCATCTAAAAAATAATTTTTACTGTTAACAAGTTATCCAATGTGTCATCTTTGTTTTTGTATTTATCTGTTTATTAATCAAAGCTGTCAGACTGTCCACAAACACTGTGGTTGTTTCTCCCTTGTTTAATTTGAATAATTATTACTTTCTTATTCAAAGCAAGCCCTTCTTTATTCAGTTAAGTCATTGCTAGCATTTTATTTTTTGTATAACTATGCCTAATTGCATTTGATTAAATGTATGTCAGTAAATTAAGTGATGACAGTATCAGTCATTTAACTGGTAAGGTCAAACATGAGTTCCACATATTCGTCATGTAGTTATTTAAGATGCCCTAAGTAAAAAATGATAGGGGTCACCACACCAGCACCGACACAGACTATCTGTGGGCCCTGTGTCTCCAATATCTCATCAGTAAGACTTTTAAGGTTGCACTGGATGCTCCTGCTACATGCCTTGCATCAATGTACTGTATCCAAGTTGCAAGAGCACTAAGAACACTAAAGACATACAGAGAAAACAGCAGGAGCAGCCTGTGAATGTATAACCCTGTCAGTAATGTCATCAAACACACAAAGTGCAATTGAAATGAGTGCACACAGACTATTATATTGTGCACATTTGCCACTACCTTCTCTGTTTCCCCAAGTCCAAGTTTAGTAGGCCCCATTACACACACACGTGTGTGTGTGTGTGTGTGTGTGTGTGTGTGTGTGTGTGTGTGTGTGTGTGTGTGTGTGTGTGTGTGTGTGTGTGTGTGTGTATGTTGCTCTGTGATAAGATGTAACCCTCCTCTTGATGCTTTCCAAGCAGAATGCCTACTGCTTACATGTCAGTCCCTGCAATACTTAGATTTCAACCCCATGATGCTTAGATTTCAAACATTCAAACATTGCTAAAGCCAGCATAATTACTAATGCAAGAATATCAATTTTCTGAAATGAAGATCTATGAAAACAAGTCAACAAAGCAATAGTGTTCATTTATGAAAAAGCAGGCAAAGATGGATTTTGTGTGGGATTTGCTCTTATACCCGTCTGAGCTTAAATACATTAATTTCCAAGGTCCCACACACTACTGAAAGCAAAAGGATTGCATTGCTTGGTAACAGACTGAGTCTTCACACTGCTATACAGCTGTGTACCCTGGAGAGCGACCTTCATTCAAGCTGCTGAATGTTAATCTCTGTAATCACAGAGTGACTGTTTACATATAAAGGTTTATCATAAGCCATTCCTCCATCTGCCTGCACACCCCCATCACCCAAACAGCAGCTGTTATTCCATTGTTTGGTTGGATGCTCAGGATGCCATTATGTGTGCTTGAGTTCTCCACTGACAGTCTGCATCTGAGAGCACTCTATGTACTATAGGAATGTCTGCTGTCCTAAGAATGGTGAATATGCTGTACATTTCTCTAAGCCAAGCAGATGTTAGTCATTGTCATGAATGTGATTTTGTTCATGTATCATGTGTAAAACAGTATGGCTTTCCAAATGGGAACCACTGTATGTATGAGATGGATAGTGGACTACATTGAAGAATCCCCTAAATATCTATTATTGGAAGGCTTGGAACAGTCTGATTCGTAAGCTGAAGAACTGCTTTCTTATTGGCATAGGCTGCATTATTATTTTCCTTGTTTATTACAGGAGTACTCTTAGGTCATGACTCAATTCTGAAAGATCTAGGTAAGTGAGATGACAACAAACTATCCTTCTCTGAATATTTTGAGAAGTCTGGGTAATAGTTTAATGCACAATACAGGGAGCAAAATTTGTGTCTTTCAGCTTTTCCCGGCTAGGGGTCGCCACAGCGGAACTCCGGTCTGCTAATGATTGGCAGTTGATTTTTACGTACCGGCTTGCCAGGCCTGATGCACAACCTTCAACGAAGGCATGCCCATTCACGCATGTCTCCACGCAGAAGACGTTCTAGCTGAGAATCGAACCGGACAGCGTCTTACTGTGAGGCGACAATGCTACAGCAGCACCACCACCGCGGTCTACAAAACATGGAGCAAAATAAAGTCAGTTAAAATGACAATGGGTTCAGAGCAGGTGTACTGAAAGGTCTGTTGGACTGAATAATTTGAGATGCTCAAGACACTGGAAACTTCTAGGACTACACACTTTCAATTACAGATGCTGGAGGTAAGATTTGGTTACACAACTCATATGGCAATTGACTTCTACAGAGCTATGCTTGTCTGAGAGTGGGGAAAATGAAACACAAATATGAAAGGCACTAATTATAAGGGGTTAAGGTGATGGACTTGGCTTAGTATACATGTCCTTAGTTACTTGAATGCACTACTATCCTAGAATGGTGAGAGATTTGGATAAATTTAAGAAGTGACAGATCATATGGAGAGTGAGAAATCTGAAAAGTAAAAAAGGTTTAATTTAATTTAACAAATAACAGAAAACATAGACAGTCTACTTGCCATGCTAATATACTAACTAGTCTTCTTCATCTATTCTAGTTCCTTTCCATAAAAATTGTGTTATCAAGTAATTAACCTTCAAAGGGTAACGTAAAGTTGCCCTTTGATAATATTCAAAAGGGAAAATAAAGATGCATTTATTAGCTCACATTCTGGACCTCCTGGTGGACTATACTTTTGTTGGTATCACCATAAAATATCTTTAACAGCAGGTAAAATTTCCAGCACTTAGACAGCATTATCATAAAAATATACACAAAAGTGGCACTAACTGTGGTGTGGACACTATCACTGCCTTTCTAAGCCCACTTATTAAGTTACTTGAGGTGGTAGGATATCACAAGGTTTGTTGATCCATGACTCCTCATAAATCACTTGTTCACTCATAATGGAGGGTCCAAATGGAACAATGATGAAATCAGCAAGAAAAGGAGAGCAGTACTGCTGGAAGTGAATTCATTTTCAAGTCTTGGTGTGTACCTTCACATGGTGGACTCTGTTTTCACAAAATCTCACTAAGATGACACTGATATATAGACTGCATCTTGTACAGCATATATCATGGAGAGAGGTAAGTTAAAAAAAAAAAAAAGAAACACCTGGGTGCACTGGTGCCAGGACTGGAAAAAAATGGCAGTACAGAATCCCACAACATGGAAACATTCCTACAATGGGGTTAGGGCTTACAGGGAAGATGGTGCCCTGCTGTAGAAGGAAATAGTAGTCCACAAAAAATGACAGGCCAAAAAAACAGCCATAAAGATGATAGAATACAGTACTGAGGATAAAGAAGAAAAACTGTCAAAAGCATCAAATGCAGATTTGCATTCATTAATACAACAGGGCCATGAAAAACATTACATAGACAAAGAAACTTTGAGCCACCTGGAAAAAGAAGCAACAGAGAAAGTCCAAAAATACAAAGAGAATCCGGTCCGCTAATGATTGGCAGTAGATTTTCATGAACGTTGAGGTGCCAGCTAGACATTCAACCTTCAACGAAGGCACGCCCATTTACGCAAGTCTTTTGAATGCCCACAATAAATAATTATAATAGAAGTGTATACTGGAATTGCCAACAGCTACAGTAACTGCATAAACAGTAATTGCAAAAATCAGTAGACTAAAGACCTCCATGTATTGCATTTAATTAAGAGAATATGTTTTGGGCTTACACTTCAAGCATTTCATTTCCAAGGCAACTCAGAAGCCAATTTAGTGTAAGACAGCCAGAGTTTAATCTGCTGAGTTTTTGAACTAGTAATATATCCTCCACTGATTCAAAAGCCCTGGTCATATCACTGAATAAGCCTTCAGTGAGCAAGGAGTCATTCATATTGAGAATACTGTCAATAGCTGTTCATAAGGCCATCATGGTGCCAAATGCTGTCTGTCACACAGAAACCCATTACCTGTACAGAAGCAGGCAAACTTATTATTTGAATGGCTTAGTTTCAAAGTCCTACAGCTAAATAATTTTCCCTTATTGCCTGACCATTGGAACTTCATCATAAAACCTAAGATTGCTCACAACTGCAGATCCCACTATTCATATCCCACACTCCAGTCTTCAATGTACCAACCATAGGCTTTCTCACCTTGTACCTCAGCCACAGGAATCCTTCTCTGCCTACGTGAAATAAATATAATCATATCCTAAATTCTACATACAAATGAAAACATTTATAACAAAAAATGCCAGGTGCTCTTCTTTTCCCAAACTAGCCAATATGTAATCATAAACTGCCTTACTCAGCCTTTCTAAACATGTTTCCTTCTCTTGCATGCTCAGTTCCAATGGCTATATGGAGTTCCTTCTCTATCTACCACATTTTAACTTCCTTTTCCTCACCGCTTGTCTTCTCCGTCGTACTTTCACTTCTTACTGTTATCTTTTCCCTCTATCACTCTTCACCTTTATCTTCCTTAAACTATTTCTTCTCTGACTTTTCACTGATTTAACTCATCCCCTGAGGGTTGCAAACAATCTATTCTTCTCACTTAGCATGCTTTTTTCTTGAAAATCCTTTCATTATTTACTGTAAATTTTATATTATTGAATTTATCGTTGGACTGTATCTGTTTTATAACTGTATCTGTTTTGTATTTTAATTTTGCTATGCAGCCATATACATAGTTTGTATAATAGTAGATGCTTGAAACAAATTTATATTCTTTTCTGGTTACTTTAAGTTGTAACAATTTACATGAATTAGGTCCATTTGGATTAATGCCATATTTGAAATAAACAAAAAGAAAACAAATAAATACTCTAAGCACTGCTGCTATGGGGGTGGGGTAGAATCACTGTGTGCCATGAAACTTCTACATAGTGCATCAGGGAATGCCTGCATAACAATGTATAACTAAATAAATCAACCATACATTACTATGTAGCTACTGGCTGCTGTAGTGTACTGTGCTATGCAATCATGCTACACATCAACACATAAAGCTGTTTTAATCATTATCCATGATGGCGGAGCTAGAGTCATTATCATCATATAGTAATGAGGTAATCCAGTGCTGAGCGAGTTCTTATTATCGAGAGCATGGTATCACCACTGTGTGGGGGTGGGGACATATGTAGCTATGAAAGCAGGTTTGCCTAAAACACAGAGAATACCATTGGCAGTAGGGATCTAGTCTCATATATTACCTTTTTGGGGCCAGTCCATATGCAGTTATTGTACTGTTTCTGAATCATGTACGATCTTGAGGGGGGAACATACATACTGTACTCTGTGCATGCAGTATTATGGCTACGTAATTTATTTATTTATTTTACATTTGTTGACTGGGAGAGTCAGTCTGGGTATGAGCCCATTTTCAGAGGAGGCCCGGTGAGAAAAGCTCCAATAAAACAAGAACAACATTGACAGGTATAGTGTCGGTTTCACATAGAATTTAACAGAAATATCTAGAGACAATAAAGAAAGTACATTTATTTACAAAACTTCATCTATTTACATTTTGTCAGCTAGAGTACTTAGTAAAAGTGCACTGTCACAGTTAATAGGCGTATACACCCCTTTGATAGCTTAAGTGCTGCAATGCTTTTGGCAACTATGTATTCTTTTTAATGTAGTGTACATTTTAATAAAAAGTTTCATAAGCTTTTTATTAAAATGCATCCACATAGTTTTTCCTTAACCTCCAGTGACATCGCCAGAAGGTTAATGTTTAAATGCACCCATAAACATAACTGGATATGACCCTGAACATGTGTGGTAGTACACCCATTAAAATCTATGGATATACTCACACTCTAGCCCTCTGGTGATGTCACTGAGGGCTAAAGTAAATTTTATAACTTCCTGAGGATTTATTTAAATATCATCAGAATATTTTAGTCAGATACAGATAGGAATGTTTCGTCTTCCTGGCTGCACCACACACTGTGGTGTGAAAGGTAAGTGAATTATTGCAACTGTACACTTTAATAAAATGCAATAAATAAATAAACAAACAAACAAATAAATGTCATTGTGTCAGCAATAACAAAACCCTGAATGAAATTATTTCATTTGATAGTGAAGAGAGAGAGAGAGTTGGTCAGCAAATCATTTTTCATCCTTTCATTCCCATGAATCACTGAAAGATCATTATTAGTGAATGTGAGGTGTATAGTGGACAGCAAATAAGGGCTCCTCCCCTTGTCATTCCCTTCTGCTGTTTTACTTGGGAGTACCCAAATGTCATTGGGATTCTACAACAGCTCATCTTGCACACCAAATTAAGTAAGATCTTACTGGGATGTTTGTATCTGTTTTTTTTTTTTTTTTCATCAGATTTCTATCATTCCAACTCTTGTTGCCATAGACTTGAGGAGGGGTATTGTTGTACAAAGAAGTACAACAATTCTGACATACAGCTTAACATTTAACTGACAGTTTCCAATCAAACATATCTGGTAAATAGTTGGACATGGAATTAATTAAAAGACTTAAAATGTTCTTTGGAACTCCTACTACAGAGAATGTAATGCAACTAACTAAACAGTAGCAAATGTAAATAAATAAATAAAATCCCACCGATTGACACAATAAGAGATCCTTTCTCAGGAGAAGAAGGAAGGCCAAGCTGAATGTTGGAATACAGTCATAGGAAGGCTCATCCAAACCAATGATATACTGGTCCCATATGTACATCACTGTCCTTGCTTGCAAAAGTCCTAGAAAAGGTGAAAAGTACATTAGCAATTTCTACTAAAATGCTACTTGCTCTAGCTGTCACTCTACCATATTTTTACAGTCCTGATTAGAACTTTATCTGGTGTATTCCACTAAAAAAAGAACACTCCTGCTTTGTTTTTGCAGTCGGGGGGGGGGGGGGTAGCAAACTTGGAAGAAAAAAATAGGTGCATAGTATACATATGAAAAAAAAAGTTCCTGGGATACATTAACGTCTACACTAAGTGTACACAGTTCTGAGTGAACAGACAAGACAAGCATAACTCACACCTTCTTCCTCCTAATTTTAGTTTTCCTACTGACTTCCATGCAGCCTTAAATATTAAGGAGGATACATAAAGGTTACAACAAAGTACAGGCTACATGTACACTTAGTGCAATCTTTCTAAGTTACTAGGAAGCACAAACATGTGGTAGGGATGTTCCTGAACACAGATCATGTACACTTAGTGTAGGGACGAATGAATCTGACCAAGTGTGCAGGATATATATGAAAGAAGAACCAAGTGTGAAAAGACAGCAGAAATGAATGGAAGACTGCAACTGTGAATAAAGAGAGATATGAAGGAACACTTTAAAGCATGGGAAGCAATCATCTATCCAGCTTTCTTCCAATATTACAGTAAACAAGTTATGAACACAAATGCGATCTTACTGAGTACAAACCTTCTATAGTTCAAGAATCTGGCAGTGCCATTTTGGTATAGCACTTGGAAAGTACCACATACAGTAATACACCTCTGTGATCTCAAGTAACACATACATTTAAATTAGACATGTTTTATACACATCTGTACAAACGCAGGCATGCACATGATCATATACACATGATGCACATGCATGTGCTCGTGTATATATATATATATATATATATATATATATACACACACACACACACACACACACACACACACACACACACACACACACACACACACACACACACACACACACACACAGAGTGAAGCTGGCAGCCCAGCTAGCTAGACTTTTGTAAATAATTCTATGTCATTGTAAGTAATAATATAATCCATCGGCTAGTCTACAAATGTAAGTAACCTGTATGTTATGTACTGAGCTTCAAAAATGTAACCACAGTGCACTCTATTGGAAAATAGCAGAAATGTATATGGACTATATGCCTGTGCAAATGTATGTTTTCATAGTAGAAATTGGGACATACACAGTTAACTTGCAAACTCTGAGAAAATAAGTAAAGAGTTTTATGATTGTGTTTACCACAGCTAGAAGACAGAATGTCTGCAGCTAGAAATTCTTTCTATTGTTTGGAAACAGAAATAATTAAAGGTTTCAAGGGCAAAAGTATTTAACTGCGTTTACAACTTCCAGTTCCTGGCAACTTCTTAGGGATACATATTTTTGACACACAGGTGTTAATTTTAAAGTTTCTGTTAGCCTGGGAACAAAGGCAGAGGTGACAAGAATGATATAATCCGAGATGTCCAAGCAAAAATGTTTGATAGTAACTTAAGAACTATCTTAGAGAGAAAGACTGGGCATTTTGTATTTGTCTCTGGACTTGTAAACATCTGACCAGTATTTGTCTTGCTCTGTAAGACTTAGATCATAGTATTTCTCTTAGAGATAGATAGGAATATAGCAAGATAAGTCTAGATGTTTTCTGTATTTATGTGAGACTGTCATGCAATGTTGTTTTAAAGTATTCCTGTGATTCTGAACTCTGCTGTCACTGTGTTGAGTTAATGAGCATTGTCTTGTTCTTTAATTATTTACTATTACATATATTTAAACATTTTAATTGTGGCTGGTTTTGTTTAGAGATATTTAAGCTCTTAAAGTGCTTGTATATGTATTTGGTGACACTGTGTAGGCCACTCCTAAACAGCCTTAGCCTTGAACACACTTACCATTTGGATAACAGTAACATTACACAGTAGAATTGGTCACCCTTTGTAAAGGCCATATAGTAGCTGATAAGTAAGAGTGGTTGGTGGCAGCTGGTACTACCTTATAGTCTGGGCAGAAGGGGGCATAGCTAATAAACCTGTGCCAGCCTTCGCCAGGAGTGTCTGTGTGTTTCTATATAAATCAAATCTCAAAATGTGTGTGTGTCAGCTACTTGGGCAGGGACACGTAGCACTGGTTTGACAGAGAGGGTTCTGGAGGTTTTGGCTTGACCACTCGGCTGAGATCTTAACCCTATAGCTGTGCCAGTGGGGAGTCTTATTGGGGATCTGGGGAGAGAGGGAGAAACTAGCCCCAGACTGACTGTGATCTCAGTGTGTTTGTAAGGGAAATTGTACTTTACTGTGTGTGTGTAACTTCTCATCCTCCCAATGTGCACATCCCTCACTGGTGCTAGTGGTGAGGATTGAGGCTCCTTGATTACTGGGTCAGTGCAGGAGCATCACATATTAATTGTTTGGCAGTGGTGGGATAGCCACATCACATATTAATTGTTTGATAGTGGTGAGATAGCCACATCACATATTAATTGGCTTGTAGTGGATATTGAATTCCTGCAGCTTGTGTACAGTGATCACTGAAGGTGTTTTTGTACTCTAAATTAGCGATGCAGTGAGCATTCAGAGTGTATATCACAATTGTTTTATTTCTTTTGTTAGCTTAGTCAGGGAGAGCAGGCAAGTGTGTCAGCAGAGGAGTATGGCAAGCTGACAAGAAGCCAGTTGGCTGAGATGTGCCAGGCTAAAGGACTGGTGCATGAAAACCTGACTAAAGCAGACATTATTGCAGCTTTAGTCACAGCTGCATCATAGAATAGCAACCAGGAGGACGATCTGATTGGCTGTGGAGATGTACAACTCTCAGAGAATCTTTGAACATAGGACTTAAAAATCTGTCTGGAGTTAAAGAGACTTGAGCTAGAGGCCAAAAGTTTGGAAAAAGAGGCAGCAGAGAGACTGTGGCATCTAGAGACTGAGGAAAATAAGAAACTGCTATGCCTGGAAGCTGAGGAGAAGAAGAGGCAGAGGCAACATGAAAAGGAGATGCTGACTATTCGCTAGAGTCATGGAGGTAATGGGGTAATGAGGAAGGGAATAACTGAACCCCAGAAGCAACAAAGGTCAGTAAATTTCTTCCACAATTTACAGAGGGGGATAATTTTGATAGTTTCATTCATATGTTTGAGAGAGTATGTAAACATTATAATGTTGACCACGGGCTCTGGGTAGTGTTCCTGACCCCCTTACTCCATGATAAAGCTGTAACTGTTCTGTCCAAACTGTCTTATAATGACTGTCTAAATTATAATGTTATAAAGAACTGTTTGCTAGAATTTTTTAAGCTAACACCTGAAGCTTATAGGAAAAAGTTTCATGAGCATAGACACAAGGCAGATGAAAGTGTGCGTGAATATGTTGGTGAACTAAGCATTTATTTTCATAGGTGGGTGAGTGGATGTCAGGTCACCACTTTTGAAGGGCTAGCAGACCTTTTGGTGAGGGAACAAGCCCTTTCTCCCTGAGGACATGAGGATCTGATTAGCTGATAGACAATGCCTTACTGTAAATGAGTTGGGGAAGTAGGGAGGCCTATACCTAGCAAGAAGGGCATCACTGCACAAGAAAAAGACACCCAGTGCTGCTCATGGGTCTAAGGGAACCCATGGTGGGCAGCCCAGACTGCCCCAACAGAATCTGCCAGTAGCAGGGGAAGCCACTAGTAAAGGTACACATCCAAGACCTAGGGTTAAATGTTTTAAATGCAACCAGTGGGGCCATGCAGCATATAGATGTCCACAGACGCAAGGTGGGGAACAAAAGGTGGGAGAGCCAGTAAGTGGGAATGACAAAATGTCAACAGTAGGTTGTCTTGAGACAACAAGGGTACCAAACTACTACAAGAGGTTATATCCTATCTTAGTGAATGGCAAAGAGACCATTACTAAGAGAGACACAGCCTCTGACATAACCATTGTGAAGCCTGCAATGGTTACAGAGGAGCACTACTTGCCTGGGCAGTCTACTCCAGTCAGAGCTTTAGGAGGGACCCCATTATGAATAACTTTGGCTGGGGTTCATCTTGACTGGGAGGGTGGAAAAGGAAGCCAGCAAGTAGGTGTGTTTGAGGACATTCCTGCTGGTGTCCTGATAGAGAATGATTTTGATAATGCAGTACCATGTGTTCATGCAGTTACACTCAGTCAGGCTTGGAGACAAGCATGTGGGTCTGGTAGCCTGGTGGAGACCCAGACAGACTGCACACTTGCAGCCAGGACTGGTGAGGTGGTTACACCAGGGAGGGAGCTACCCTTTAGCAGTGAGACTAAAGGTAAGCCATAGCTGCTTGTGGGTACTGATGTTCCCTTGGACAGAGTGACTTAAGGCCAGAGGTAAGTAGTAGTACCCAGGCTGACAGTGAGGCACTGCTGTCAGAGGATACCAGACTTCCTGTGGAAGTGGAGCTGAGAAGGTTTACAAAGCGAGAGTTGAGATAGGCTCAGCTCTCAGACCCTACATTACAAGGCCTGAGGGAGGTAGCTAGTGAGGCACCTGATTCTCAGCGTAAGGGGGATTCTGTATACTGGGACAAAGGATTACTGTATACGGAGTGGACCCCTGAGGGAGGGGTAGAGAGCAGTTGGTAGTGCCTAGAGACTCCCATCTGACACTTCTAGCCATAGCCCATGGTATTCCATTTGCAGGTCATAATGGCATAAAACATACAAAGAGACATATTATGAAGAACTTTTATTGACCTGGGTTTCCAGAGATGTAACAGGGTACTGCAGGACCTGTGAGCAGTGCCAAAAGGTAGGCAAGGCAGGAGACAAGGTGAAAACTCCTTTGATGCCTTTGCCTGTGATTGAGAAGTCATTTCAAAGGGTAGCTATGGATACTGTGGGGCCTCTGAGTACCCCAAGTTCCATAGGGAAAAAGTATATCCTAGTGGTAGTAGATTGCCCATACATGTCAAGCAGAGTGCCTCTTTGGCCCTCTTCAAAAGGAACCTTGACGATTGGATGGGAGAAAGGAAATTCACCCCGGGGATCACGTCAGTTGCCCTGCTAGACAAGGGTCCAGGGAAGTAAATAGTGTGGGAAGAAATAGCCAGGGAATTGTTATGGCTAGGCTTGTATAGGCCCTAGGGCTGATAGTCTAGTACCAAC